>NW_026736755.1:0-60000 GCF_949786415.1 Peromyscus eremicus | reverse complement strand
TCTTGTCAGTTTCCTAAGCAGACTTGAACTAGATATGGCCGTGTGTGTAGGAAGCACAGTTTTTTTGTTCTGAGCAAGCTCACTGTTCGGAACACATAGGAAACACAGTAGAGTAGAAGAGTGCTTTTTTCTCAAAAGCAGAGTGTGTTTCTTTTAAGGCGAGTTAGCGTTTGTTCCCAATTCCTAAATGGAGTGGAATCACATGCAGTTTCTGGTACTATGAGCAAGAGTTGTTTTCTGGTAAGGAAAGTCACTATTGCGCTCCCATTGCCACACACAGTGCAAATAGCACTCACGTCTGTTCTCAGCAAGTACAGTGTATCGGACTGAAGAGGAGCTGCTGTTCTTGTCAGTTTCCTAAGCAGAGTTGAACTAGATATGGCCCGTGTGTCTAGGAACCACAGTTCATTTGTTCTGAGCAAGCTAACTGTTCTGGCCCTATAGGAAACACAGTAGAGTAGAAGAGTGCTATTTTCTCTAAAGCAGAGTGTTTTTCTTGTAAGGTGAGCTAGCGTTTGTGTCTCAGTCCTAAATGGAGTGGAATCACATGCAGTTTCTGGTCCTATGAGCAAGAGTTGTTTTATGGTAAGAATAGTCACTATTGCGCTGCCATTGCCATACACAGGACAAATAGCACTGGCATCTGTTCCCAGCAAGTACAGTGTATTGGACTGAAGAGGATCTACTGTTCTTGTCAGGTTCCTAAGCAGAATTGAACAAGATAAGGCCGTGTGTGTAGGAAGCACAGTTCTTTTGTTCTGAGCAAGCTCACTGTTCGGACCCCATAGGAAACACAGTAGAGTAGAAGAGTGCTCTTTTCTAAAAAGCAGAGAGTGTTTCTTGTAAGGCGAGCTAGCGTTTGTTTCCCAGTCCTAAATGGCGTTGAATCACATGCAGTTTGTGTTCCTAGGAGCAAGAGTTGTTTTCTGTTAAGGAAAGTCACTATTGTGCTCTCATTGCCATACACAGTACAAATAGCACTCGCGTCTGTTCCCAGCAAGTACAGTGTATTGGACTGAAGAGGAGCTACTGTTCTTGTCAGTTTCCTAAGCAGAGTTGAACTAGTTATGGCCCGTGTGTAGGAAGCACAGTTCTTTTGTTCTGAGCAAGCTCACTGTTTGGACCCCATTGGAAACACAGTAGAGTAGAAGAGTGCTCTTTTCTCAAAAGCAGAGTGTGTTTATTGAAAGGCGAGCTAGTGTTTGTTTCCCAGTCAGAAATGGAATTGAATCCCGTGCAGTTTCTGGTCCTACGAGCAAGAGATTATTCTGGTAAGAAGAATCACTATTGCGCTCACAATGTCATACACAGTGCAAATAGCTTTGGCGTCGGTTCCCAGCAAGTACAGTGTATTGGACTGAAGAGGAGCTACTGGTCTTGTCAGTTTCCTAAGCAGAGTTAAACTAGATATGGCCCGTGTGTGTAGGAAGCACAGTTATTTTTTTCTAAGCAAGCTCACTGTTCGGACCCCATAGGAAACACAGTAGTGTAGAGGAGTCCTCTTTTCTCAAAAGCAGAGTGTGTTCCTTGTAAGGCGGGCTAGCGTTTTTTTCCCAGTCCTATATGGAGTTGAATCCCATGCAGTTTCTGGTCCTAAGAGCAAGAGTTGTTTTCTGGTAAGAAGAGTCACTATTGTGCTCCCATTGTCATACACAGGGCAAATAGCACTGGCGTCGGTTCCCAGCAAGTACAGTGTATTGGACTAAAGAGGACCTACTGTTCCTGTCAGTTTCCTAAGCAGAATTGAACTAGATATGGCCGTGTGTGTAGGAGGCACAGTTCTCTTGTTCTGATCAAGCTCACTGTTCTGGCCCTATAGGAAACACAGTAGAGTAGATGAGTGCTCTTTTCTCAAAAGCAGAGTGTGTTTCTTGTAAGGCGAGCTAGCGTTTGTTTCCCAGTCCTAAATGGAGTTGAATCACTTGCAGTTTCTGGTCCTACTAGCAAGAGTTGTTTTCTGGTAAGGAAAGTCACTATTGCGCTCCCATTGCCATACATAGTGCAAATAGCACTCGCGTCTGTTCCCAGCAAGTACAGTGTATTGGACTGAAGAGGAGCTACTGTTCTTGTCATTTTCCTAAGAGGAGTTGAACTAGATATGGCCCGTGTGTGTAGGAAACACAGTTCTTTTTTTCTGAGAAAGCACACTGTGTGGAAACCATAGGAAACACAGTAGAGTAGAAGAGTGCTCTTTTCTCAAAATTAGATTGTGTTCCTTGAAAGGCGAGCTAGTATTTACTTCCCAGTCAGAAATGGAGTTGAATCCCATGCAGTTTCTGGTCCTACGAGTAAGAGTTGTTTTCTGGTAAGAAGAGTCACTATTGCGCTCCCATTGCCAAACACAGTGCAAATAGCACTTGCGTCTGTTCCCAGCAAGTACAGTGTATTGGACTGAAGAGGAGCTACTGTTCTTGTCAGTTTCCTAAGCAGAGTTGAACCAGATATGGCCCGTGTGTGTAGGAAGCACAGGTCTTTTGTTCTGAGCAAGCTCACAGTTCGGACCCCGTAGGAAACACAATAGAGTAGAAGAGTGCCCTTTTCTCAAAAGCAGAGTGTGTTCCTTGTAAGGCGAGCTAGCATTTGTTTCCCAGTCCTAAATGGAGTTGAATCACATCCAGTTTCTGGTCCTATGAACAAGAGTTGTTTTCTGGTAAGGAAAGTCACTCTTGTGCTCCCATTCCCATACATAGTGCAAATAGCACTCGCGTCTGTTCCCAGCAAGTACACTGTATTGGACTGAAGAGGAGCTACTCTTCTTGTCATTTTCATAAGAGGAGTTGAACCAGATATATCCCATGTGTGTAGGAAGCACAGTTCTTTTGTTCTGAGAAAGCACACTATGCGGACATCATAGGAAACACAGTAGAGTAGATGAGTGCTCTATTCTCAAAATTTGATTTTTTTTCTTGAAAGTCGAGCTAGTGTTTGTTGCCCAGTCAGAAATGGAGTTGAGTCCCATGCAGTTTCTGGTACTACGAGCAAGAGTTGTTTTCTAGTAAGAAGAGTCACTATTGCGCTCCCATTGTCATACACAGGGCAAATAGCACAGGCATCTGTTCCCAGCATGTACAGTGTATTGGACTGAAGAGGAGCTACTGTTCTTGTCAGTTTCCTAAGCAGAATTGAACTAGATATGGCCCGTGTGTGTAGGAAGCACAGGTCTTTTGTTCTGAGCAAGCTCACAGTTCGGACCCCGTAGGAAACACAATAGAGTAGAAGAGTGCCCTTTTCTCAAAAGCAGAGTGTGTTTCTTGTAAGGCGAGCTAGCGTTTGTTTCCCAGTCCTAAATGGAGTTGAATCACATGCAGTTTCTGGTCCTACGAGCAAGAGTTGTTTTCTGGTAAGAAGAGTCAATATTGCGCTCCCATTGTCATACACAGGGCAAATAGCACTGGCGTCGGTTCCCAGCATGTACGGTGTATTGGACTGAAGAGAACCTACTGTTCTTGTCAGGTTCCTAAGCAGAATTGAACTAGTTATGGCCGTGTATGTAGGAAGCACAGTTCTTTTGTTCTGAGCAAGCTCTCTGTTCTGGCCCTATAGGAAACACAGTAGAGTAGAAGAGTGCTCTTTTCTCAAAAGCAGAGTGTGTTTCTTGTAAGGCGAGCTAGCGTTTGTTTCCAGTCCTAAATGGAGTTGAATCACATGCAGTTTTTGGTCCTACCAGCAAGAGTTGTTTTCTCTTAAGGAAAGTCACTATTGCGCTCCCTTTGCCATACACAGTGCAAATAGCAGTCGCTTCTGTTTCCAGCAAGTACAGTGTATTGGACTGAAGAGGAGCTACTGTTCTTTTCAGTTTCCTAAGCAGAGTTGAACTTGATATGGCCGTGTGTGTAGGAAGCACAGTTCTTTTGTTATGAGCAAGCTCACTGTTCAGACCCCATTGGAAACACAATAGAGTAGAAGCGTGCTCTTTTCTCAAAAGCAGAGTGTGTTTCTTGTAAGGCAAGATAGCGTTTGTTTCCCAGTACTAAATGGAGTTGAATCCCATGCAGTTTGTGGTCCTACGAGCAAAAGTTGTTTTCTGGTAAGAAGAGTCACTATTATGCTCCCATTGTCATAGACAGGGCAAATAGCACTGGCGTCTGTTCCCAGCATGTACAGTGTATTGGACTGAAGAGGATCTACTGTTCTTGTCAGTTTCCTAAGCAGAATTAAACTAGATATGACCGTGTGTGTAGGAAGCACAGTTCTCTTGTTCTGATCAAGCTCACTGTTCTGGCCCTATAGGATACACAGAAGAGTAGATGAGTGCTCTTTTCTCAAAAGCAGAGTGTGTTTCTTGTAAGGCGAGCTAGCGTTTGTTTCCCAGTCCTAAATGGAGTTGAATCACATGCAGTTTCTGGTCATATGAGCAAGAGTTGTTTTCTGGTAAGGAAAGTCACTGTTGTACTCCCATTGCCATACATAGTGCAAATAGCACTCGCGTCTGTTCCCAGCAAGTACAGTGTATTGGACTGAAGAGGAGCTACTGTTCTTGTCATTTACCTAAGAGGAGTTGAACCAGATATGGCCCATGTGTGTAGGAAGCACACTTCTTTTGTTCTGAGAAAGCTCACTGTGCGGACATCATAGGAAACACAGTAAAGTAGATGAGTGTTCTCTTCTCAAAATTTGATTGTGTTTCTGGAAAGGCGAGCTAGTGTTTGTTTCCCAGTCAGAAATGGAGTTGAATCCCATGCAGTTTGTGGTCCTACGAGCAAGATTTGTTTTTTGGTAAGAAGAGTCACTATTGTGCTTCCATTGTCATACACAGGGCAAATAGCACTGGCATCTGTTCCCAGCATGTACAGTGTATTGGACTGAAGAGAATCTACTGTTCTTCTCAGGTTCCTAAGCAGAAATGAACTAGATATGGCCGTGTATGTAGGAAGCACAGTTCTTTTGTTCTGAGCATGCTCACTGTTCGGACCCCATAGGAAACACAGTAGAGTAGAAGAGTGATCTTTTCTATAAAGCAGAGTGTGTTTCTTGTAAGGCGAGCTAGCGTTTGTTTCCCAGACCTAAATGGAGTTGAATCACATGCAGTTTCTGGTCCTACAAGCAAGAGATGTTTTTGGTAGGGAAAGTCACTATTGCAATCTCATTGACATACACAGTTCAAATAGCACTTGCTTCTGTTCCCAGCAAGTACAGTGTATTGGACTGAAGAGGAGCTACTGTTCTTGTCAGTTTCCTAAGCAGAGTTGAACTAGATATGGCCCCTGTGTGTAGGAAACACAGTTGTTTTTTTCTAAGCAAGCTCACTGTTCGGACCCCATAGGAAACACAGTAGTGTAGAGGAGTGCTCTTTTCTCAAAAGCAGAGTGTGTTTCTTGTAAGGCGGGCTAGCGTTTTTTTCCCAGTCCTATATGGAGTTGAATCCCATGCAGTTTCTGATCCTACGAGCAAGAGTTGTTTTCTGGTAAGAAGAGTCACTATTGTGCTCCCATTGTCATACACAGGGCAAATAGCACTGGCGTCTGTTCCCAGCAAGTACAGTGTATTGGACTGAAGAGGATCTACTGTTCTTGTCAGTTTCCTAAGCAGAATTGAACTAGATATGGCCGTGTGTGTAGGAGGCACAGTTTTCTTGTTCTGATCAAGCTCACTGTTCTGGCCCTATAGGAAACACAGTAGAGTAGAAGAGTGCTCTTTTCTCAAAAGCAGAGTGTGTTTCTTGTAAGGCGAGCTAGCGTTTGTTTCCAGTCCTAAATGGATTTGAATCACATGCAGTTTTTGGTCCTACCAGCAAGAGTTGTTTTCTCTTAAGGAAAGTCACTATTGCGCTCCCTTTGCCATACACAGTGCAAATAGCAGTCGCGTCTCTTTCCAGCAAGTACAGTGTATTGGACTGAAGAGGAGCTACTGTTCTTGTCATTTTCCTAAGCAGAGTTGAACTAGATATGGCCGTGTGTGTAGGAAGCACAGTTCTTTGTTATGAGCAAGCTCACTGTTCAGACCCCATTGGAAACACAATAGAGTAGAAGCGTGCTCTTTTCTCAAAAGCAGAGTGTGTTTCTTGTAAGGCAAGATAGCGTTTGTTTTTCAGTATTAAATGGAGTTGGATCCCATGCAGTTTGGGGTCCTACGAGCAAGAGTTGTTTTCTGGTAAGAAGAGTCACTATTGTGCTCCCATTGTCATAGACAGGGCAAATAGCACTGGCGTCTGTTCCCAGCATGTACAGTGTATTGGACTGAAGAGGATCTACTGTTCTTGTCAGTTTCCTAAGCAGAATTGAACTAGATATGGCCCGTGTGTAGGAAGCACAGTTCTCTTGTTTTGATCAAGCTCACTGTTCTGGCCCTATAGGATACACAGAAGAGTAGAAGAGTGCTCTTTTCTCAAAAGAAGAGTGTGTTTCTTCTAAGGTGAGCTAGCGTTTGTTTCCCAGTCCTAAATGGAGTTGAATCACATGCAGTTTCTGGTCATATGAGCAAGAGTTGTTTTCTGGTAAGGAAAGTCACTGTTGTACTCCCATTGCCATACATAGTGCAAATAGCACTCGCGTCTGTTCCCAGCAAGTACAGTGTATTGGACTGAAGAGGAGCTACTGTTCTTGTCATTTTCCTAAGAGGAGTTGAACCAGATATGGCCCATGTGTGTAGGAAGCACACTTCTTTTGTTCTGAGAAAGATCACTGTGTGGACATCATAGGAAACACAGAGTAGAGTAGATGAGTGCTCTCTTCTCAAAATTTGATTGTGTTTCTGGAAAGGCGAGAGAGTGTTTGTTTCCCAGTCAGAAATGGAGTTGAATCCCATGCAGTTTGTGGTCCTACTAGCAAGAGTTGTTTTCTGGTAAGAAGAGTCACTATTGTGCTCCCATTGCCATACACAGTGCAAATAGCACTCGCGTCTGTTCCCAGCAAGTACAGTGTATTGGACTAAAGAGCAGCTACTGTTCTTGTCTGTTTCCTAAGCAGAATTAAACTAGATATGACCGTGTGTGTAGGAAGCACAGTTCTCTTGTTCTGATCAAGCTCACTGTTCTGGCCCTATAGGATACACAGAAGAGTAGATGAGTGCTCTTTTCTCAAAAGCAGAGTGTGTTTCTTGTAAGGCGAGCTAGCGTTTGTTTCCCAGTCCTAAATGGAGTTGAATCACATGCAGTTTCTGGTCATATGAGCAAGAGTTGTTTTCTGGTAAGGAAAGTCACTGTTGTACTCCCATTGCCATACATAGTGCAAATAGCACTCGCGTCTGTTCCCAGCAAGTACAGTGTATTGGACTGAAGAGGAGCTACTGTTCTTGTCATTTACCTAAGAGGAGTTGAACCAGATATGGCCCATGTGTGTAGGAAGCACACTTCTTTTGTTCTGAGAAAGCTCACTGTGCGGACATCATAGGAAACACAGTAAAGTAGATGAGTGTTCTCTTCTCAAAATTTGATTGTGTTTCTGGAAAGGCGAGCTAGTGTTTGTTTCCCAGTCAGAAATGGAGTTGAATCCCATGCAGTTTGTGGTCCTACGAGCAAGATTTGTTTTTTGGTAAGAAGAGTCACTATTGTGCTTCCATTGTCATACACAGGGCAAATAGCACTGGCATCTGTTCCCAGCATGTACAGTGTATTGGACTGAAGAGAATCTACTGTTCTTCTCAGGTTCCTAAGCAGAAATGAACTAGATATGGCCGTGTATGTAGGAAGCACAGTTCTTTTGTTCTGAGCATGCTCACTGTTCGGACCCCATAGGAAACACAGTAGAGTAGAAGAGTGATCTTTTCTATAAAGCAGAGTGTGTTTCTTGTAAGGCGAGCTAGCGTTTGTTTCCCAGACCTAAATGGAGTTGAATCACATGCAGTTTCTGGTCCTACAAGCAAGAGATGTTTTTGGTAGGGAAAGTCACTATTGCAATCTCATTGACATACACAGTTCAAATAGCACTTGCTTCTGTTCCCAGCAAGTACAGTGTATTGGACTGAAGAGGAGCTACTGTTCTTGTCAGTTTCCTAAGCAGAGTTGAACTAGATATGGCCCCTGTGTGTAGGAAACACAGTTGTTTTTTTCTAAGCAAGCTCACTGTTCGGACCCCATAGGAAACACAGTAGTGTAGAGGAGTGCTCTTTTCTCAAAAGCAGAGTGTGTTTCTTGTAAGGCGGGCTAGCGTTTTTTTCCCAGTCCTATATGGAGTTGAATCCCATGCAGTTTCTGATCCTACGAGCAAGAGTTGTTTTCTGGTAAGAAGAGTCACTATTGTGCTCCCATTGTCATACACAGGGCAAATAGCACTGGCGTCTGTTCCCAGCAAGTACAGTGTATTGGACTGAAGAGGATCTACTGTTCTTGTCAGTTTCCTAAGCAGAATTGAACTAGATATGGCCGTGTGTGTAGGAGGCACAGTTTTCTTGTTCTGATCAAGCTCACTGTTCTGGCCCTATAGGAAACACAGTAGAGTAGAAGAGTGCTCTTTTCTCAAAAGCAGAGTGTGTTTCTTGTAAGGCGAGCTAGCGTTTGTTTCCAGTCCTAAATGGATTTGAATCACATGCAGTTTTTGGTCCTACCAGCAAGAGTTGTTTTCTCTTAAGGAAAGTCACTATTGCGCTCCCTTTGCCATACACAGTGCAAATAGCAGTCGCGTCTCTTTCCAGCAAGTACAGTGTATTGGACTGAAGAGGAGCTACTGTTCTTGTCATTTTCCTAAGCAGAGTTGAACTAGATATGGCCGTGTGTGTAGGAAGCACAGTTCTTTGTTATGAGCAAGCTCACTGTTCAGACCCCATTGGAAACACAATAGAGTAGAAGCGTGCTCTTTTCTCAAAAGCAGAGTGTGTTTCTTGTAAGGCAAGATAGCGTTTGTTTTTCAGTATTAAATGGAGTTGGATCCCATGCAGTTTGGGGTCCTACGAGCAAGAGTTGTTTTCTGGTAAGAAGAGTCACTATTGTGCTCCCATTGTCATAGACAGGGCAAATAGCACTGGCGTCTGTTCCCAGCATGTACAGTGTATTGGACTGAAGAGGATCTACTGTTCTTGTCAGTTTCCTAAGCAGAATTGAACTAGATATGGCCCGTGTGTAGGAAGCACAGTTCTCTTGTTTTGATCAAGCTCACTGTTCTG
Organism: Peromyscus eremicus; assembly: GCF_949786415.1. Lineage (NCBI taxonomy): Eukaryota > Metazoa > Chordata > Mammalia > Rodentia > Cricetidae > Peromyscus > Peromyscus eremicus. Next base: position 50,964 of record NW_026736755.1, on the reverse strand, counting down.
GCCCTATAGGATACACAGAAGAGTAGAAGAGTGCTCTTTTCTCAAAAGAAGAGTGTGTTTCTTCTAAGGTGAGCTAGCGTTTGTTTCCCAGTCCTAAATGGAGTTGAATCACATGCAGTTTCTGGTCATATGAGCAAGAGTTGTTTTCTGGTAAGGAAAGTCACTGTTGTACTCCCATTGCCATACATAGTGCAAATAGCACTCGCGTCTGTTCCCAGCAAGTACAGTGTATTGGACTGAAGAGGAGCTACTGTTCTTGTCATTTTCCTAAGAGGAGTTGAACCAGATATGGCCCATGTGTGTAGGAAGCACACTTCTTTTGTTCTGAGAAAGATCACTGTGTGGACATCATAGGAAACACAGAGTAGAGTAGATGAGTGCTCTCTTCTCAAAATTTGATTGTGTTTCTGGAAAGGCGAGAGAGTGTTTGTTTCCCAGTCAGAAATGGAGTTGAATCCCATGCAGTTTGTGGTCCTACTAGCAAGAGTTGTTTTCTGGTAAGAAGAGTCACTATTGTGCTCCCATTGCCATACACAGTGCAAATAGCACTCGCGTCTGTTCCCAGCAAGTACAGTGTATTGGACTAAAGAGCAGCTACTGTTCTTGTCTGTTTCCTAAGCAGAGTTGAACTAGATATGGCCCGAGTGTGTAGGAAGCACAGTTCTTTTGTTCTGAGCAAGCTCACTGTTCGGACCCCATAGGAAACACAGTAGAGTAGAAGCATGCTCTTTTCTCAAAAGCAGAGTGTGTTTCTTGTAAGGTGAGATAGCGTGTGTTACCCAGTACTAAATGGAGTTGAATCCCATGCAGTTTGTGTTCCTACGAGCAAGAGTTGTTTTCTGGTAAGAAGTGTCACTATTGTGCTCCCATTGTCATACACAGGGCAAATAGCACTGGCATCTGTTCCCAGCATGTACAGTGTATTGGACTGAAGAGGATCTACTGTTCTTTTCAGTTTTCTAAGCAAAATTGAACTAGATATGGCCGTGTGTGTAGGAAGCACAGTTCTCTTGTTCTGATCAAGCTCACTGTTGTGGCCCTATAGGAAACACAGTAGAGTAGAAGAGTGCTCTTTTCTCAAAAGCAGAATGTGTTTCTTGTAAGGCGAGCTAGCGTTTGTTTCCCAGTCCTAAATGGAGTTGAATCACATCCAATTTCTGGTCCTATGAGCAAGAGTTGTTTTCTTGTAAGGAAAGTCACTATTGCGCTCCCATTGCCATACATAGTGAAAGTAGCACTCGCGTCTGTTCAAAGCAAGTACAGTGTATTGGACTGAAGAGGAGCTACTCTTCTTGTCATTTTCCTAAAAGGAGTTGAACTAGATATGGCTCGTGTGTGTAGGAAGCACAGTTCTTTTGTTCTGAGAAAGCACACTGTGCGGACATCATAGGAAACACAGTAGAGTAGATGAGTGCTCTTTTCTCAAAATTAAATTGTGTTTCTTGAAAGGCGAGCTAGTATTTGCTTCCCAGTCAAAAATGGAGTTGAATCCCATGCCGTTTCTGGTCCTACGAGCAAGAGTTTTTTTTCTGGTAAGAAGAGTCACTATTGCGCTCCCATTGTCATACACAGTGCAAATAGCACTGGCGTCTGTTCCCAGCAAGTACGGTGTATTGGACTGAAGAGCAGCTACTGTTCTTGTCAGTTTCCTAAGCAGAGTATAACTAGATACGGCCCGTGTGTGTAGGAAGCACAGTTCATTTGTTCTTAGCAAGCTCACTGTTCGGACCCCATAGGAAACACTGTAGAGTAGAAGAGTGCTCTTTTCTCAAAAGCAGAGTGTGTTTCTTGAAAGGCGAGCTAGTGTTTGTTTCCCAGTCAGAAATGGAATTGAATCCCGTGCAGTTTCTGGTCCTACGAGCAAGAGTTTTTTTCTGGTAAGAAGAGTCACTATTGCGCTCGCATTGCCATAAACAGTGCAAAAAGCACTGGCGTCTGTTCCCTGCATGTACAGAGTATTGAACTGAATAGGAGCTCCTGTTCTTGTCAGATTCCTAAGCAGAGTTGAACTAGATATGTCCCCTGTGTGTAGGAAGCACAGTTTTTTTGTTCTGAGCAAGTTCACTGTTCTGGCCCTATAGGAAACACAGTAGAGTAGAAGAGTGCTCTTTTCTCAAAAGCAGAGTGTGTTTCTTGTAAGGCGAGCTAGCGTTTCTTTCCCAGTCCTAAATCGAGTTGAATCACATGCAGTTTCTTGTCCTACGAACAAGACTTGTTTTCTGGTAAGAAGAGTCACTATTGCGCTCCCATTGTCATACACAGGGCAAATAGCACTGGCGTCTGTTCCCAGCATGTACAGTGTATTGGACTGAAGAGGTTCTACTGTTCTTGTCAGTTTCCTAAGTAGAATTGAACTAGATATGGCCCGTGTGTGTAGGAAGCACAGTTTTTTTGTTCTGAGCAAGCTCACTCTTCGGAACACATAGGAAAAACAGTAGAGAAGAAGAGTGCTCTTTTCTCAAAAGCAGAGTGTGCTTCTTGGAAGTCGAGCTAGTGTTTGTTTCCCAGTCCTAAATGGAGTTGAGTCACATGCAGTTTTTTGTCCTACGAGCAAGAGATGTTTTCTGGTAAGACAAGTCACTATTGTGCTCCAATTGCCATACACAGTGCAAATAGCACTCGCGTCTGTTCCGAGCAAGTACAGTGTATTGGACTGAAGAGGAGCTACTGTTCTTGTCAGTTTCCTAAGCAGAGTTGAACTAGATATGGCCCGTGTGTGTAGGAAGCACAGTTCATTTGTTCTGAGCAAGCTAACTGTTCTGGCCCTATAGGAAACACAGTAGAGTAGAAGAGTGCTATTTTCTCTAAAGCAGAGTGTTTTTCTTGTAAGGTGAGCTAGCGTTTGTGTCTCAGTCCTAAATGGAGTGGAATCACATGCAGTTTCTGGTCCTATGAGCAAGAGTTGTTTTATGGTAAGAATAGTCACTATTGCGCTGCCATTGCCATACACAGGACAAATAGCACTGGCATCTGTTCCCAGCAAGTACAGTGTATTGGACTGAAGAGGATCTACTGTTCTTGTCAGGTTCCTAAGCAGAATTGAACAAGATAAGGCCGTGTGTGTAGGAAGCACAGTTCTTTTGTTCTGAGCAAGCTCACTGTTCGGACCCCATAGGAAACACAGTAGAGTAGAAGAGTGCTCTTTTCTAAAAAGCAGAGAGTGTTTCTTGTAAGGCGAGCTAGCGTTTGTTTCCCAGTCCTAAATGGCGTTGAATCACATGCAGTTTGTGTTCCTAGGAGCAAGAGTTGTTTTCTGTTAAGGAAAGTCACTATTGTGCTCTCATTGCCATACACAGTACAAATAGCACTCGCGTCTGTTCCCAGCAAGTACAGTGTATTGGACTGAAGAGGAGCTACTGTTCTTGTCAGTTTCCTAAGCAGAGTTGAACTAGTTATGGCCCGTGTGTAGGAAGCACAGTTCTTTTGTTCTGAGCAAGCTCACTGTTTGGACCCCATTGGAAACACAGTAGAGTAGAAGAGTGCTCTTTTCTCAAAAGCAGAGTGTGTTTATTGAAAGGCGAGCTAGTGTTTGTTTCCCAGTCAGAAATGGAATTGAATCCCGTGCAGTTTCTGGTCCTACGAGCAAGAGATTATTCTGGTAAGAAGAATCACTATTGCGCTCACAATGTCATACACAGTGCAAATAGCTTTGGCGTCGGTTCCCAGCAAGTACAGTGTATTGGACTGAAGAGGAGCTACTGGTCTTGTCAGTTTCCTAAGCAGAGTTGAACTAGATATGGCCCCTGTGTGTAGGAAGCACAGTTATTTTTTTCTAAGCAAGCTCACTGTTCGGACCCCATAGGAAACACAGTAGTGTAGAGGAGTCCTCTTTTCTCAAAAGCAGAGTGTGTTCCTTGTAAGGCGGGCTAGCGTTTTTTTCCCAGTCCTATATGGAGCTGAATCCCATGCAGTTTCTGGTCCTAAGAGCAAGAGTTGTTTTCTGGTAAGAAGAGTCACTATTGTGCTCCCATTGTCATACACAGGGCAAATAGCACTGGCGTCGGTTCCCAGCAAGTACAGTGTATTGGACTAAAGAGGACCTACTGTTCCTGTCAGTTTCCTAAGCAGAATTGAACTAGATATGGCCGTGTGTGTAGGAGGCACAGTTCTCTTGTTCTGATCAAGCTCACTGTTCTGGCCCTATAGGAAACACAGTAGAGTAGATGAGTGCTCTTTTCTCAAAAGCAGAGTGTGTTTCTTGTAAGGCGAGCTAGCGTTTGTTTCCCAGTCCTAAATGGAGTTGAATCACTTGCAGTTTCTGGTCCTACTAGCAAGAGTTGTTTTTTGGTAAGGAAAGTCACTATTGCGCTCCCATTGCCATACATAGTGCAAATAGCACTCGCGTCTGTTCCCAGCAAGTACAGTGTATTGGACTGAAGAGGAGCTACTGTTCTTGTCATTTTCCTAAGAGGAGTTGAACTAGATATGGCCCGTGTGTGTAGGAAACACAGTTCTTTTTTTCTGAGAAAGCACACTGTGTGGAAACCATAGGAAACACAGTAGAGTAGAAGAGTGCTCTTTTCTCAAAATTAGATTGTGTTCCTTGAAAGGCGAGCTAGTATTTACTTCCCAGTCAGAAATGGAGTTGAATCCCATGCAGTTTCTGGTCCTACGAGTAAGAGTTGTTTTCTGGTAAGAAGAGTCACTATTGCGCTCCCATTGCCAAACACAGTGCAAATAGCACTTGCGTCTGTTCCCAGCAAGTACAGTGTATTGGACTGAAGAGGAGCTACTGTTCTTGTCAGTTTCCTAAGCAGAGTTGAACCAGATATGGCCCGTGTGTGTAGGAAGCACAGGTCTTTTGTTCTGAGCAAGCTCACAGTTCGGACCCCGTAGGAAACACAATAGAGTAGAAGAGTGCCTTTTTCTCAAAAGCAGAGTGTGTTCCTTGTAAGGCGAGCTAGCATTTGTTTCCCAGTCCTAAATGGAGTTGAATCACATCCAGTTTCTGGTCCTATGAACAAGAGTTGTTTTCTGGTATGGAAAGTCACTCTTGTGCTCCCATTCCCATACATAGTGCAAATAGCACTCGCGTCTGTTCCCAGCAAGTACACTGTATTGGACTGAAGAGGAGCTACTCTTCTTGTCATTTTCCTAAGAGGAGTTGAACCAGATATATCCCATGTGTGTAGGAAGCACAGTTCTTTTGTTCTGAGAAAGCACACTATGCGGACATCATAGGAAACACAGTAGAGTAGATGAGTGCTCTATTCTCAAAATTTGATTGTTTTTCTTGAAAGTCGAGCTAGTGTTTGTTGCCCAGTCAGAAATGGAGTTGAGTCCCATGCAGTTTCTGGTACTACGAGCAAGAGTTGCTTTCTAGTAAGAAGAGTCACTATTGCGCTCCCATTGTCATACACAGGGCAAATAGCACAGGCATCTGTTCCCAGCATGTACAGTGTATTGGACTGAAGAGGAGCTACTGTTCTTGTCAGTTTCCTAAGCAGAATTGAACTAGATATGGCCCGTGTGTGTAGGAAGCACAGGTCTTTTGTTCTGAGCAAGCTCACAGTTCGGACCCCGTAGGAAACACAATAGAGTAGAAGAGTGCCCTTTTCTCAAAAGCAGAGTGTGTTTCTTGTAAGGCGAGCTAGCGTTTGTTTCCCAGTCCTAAATGGAGTTGAATCACATGCAGTTTCTGGTCCTACGAGCAAGAGTTGTTTTCTGGTAAGAAGAGTCAATATTGCGCTCCCATTGTCATACACAGGGCAAATAGCACTGGCGTCGGTTCCCAGCATGTACGGTGTATTGGACTGAAGAGAACCTACTGTTCTTGTCAGGTTCCTAAGCAGAATTGAACTAGTTATGGCCGTGTATGTAGGAAGCACAGTTCTTTTGTTCTGAGCAAGCTCTCTGTTCTGGCCCTATAGGAAACACAGTAGAGTAGAAGAGTGCTCTTTTCTCAAAAGCAGAGTGTGTTTCTTGTAAGGCGAGCTAGCGTTTGTTTCCAGTCCTAAATGGAGTTGAATCACATGCAGTTTTTGGTCCTACCAGCAAGAGTTGTTTTCTCTTAAGGAAAGTCACTATTGCGCTCCCTTTGCCATACACAGTGCAAATAGCAGTCGCTTCTGTTTCCAGCAAGTACAGTGTATTGGACTGAAGAGGAGCTACTGTTCTTTTCAGTTTCCTAAGCAGAGTTGAACTTGATATGGCCGTGTGTGTAGGAAGCACAGTTCTTTTGTTATGAGCAAGCTCACTGTTCAGACCCCATTGGAAACACAATAGAGTAGAAGCGTGCTCTTTTCTCAAAAGCAGAGTGTGTTTCTTGTAAGGCAAGATAGCGTTTGTTTCCCAGTACTAAATGGAGTTGAATCCCATGCAGTTTGTGGTCCTACGAGCAAAAGTTGTTTTCTGGTAAGAAGAGTCACTATTATGCTCCCATTGTCATAGACAGGGCAAATAGCACTGGCGTCTGTTCCCAGCATGTACAGTGTATTGGACTGAAGAGGATCTACTGTTCTTGTCAGTTTCCTAAGCAGAATTAAACTAGATATGACCGTGTGTGTAGGAAGCACAGTTCTCTTGTTCTGATCAAGCTCACTGTTCTGGCCCTATAGGATGCACAGAAGAGTAGATGAGTGCTCTTTTCTCAAAAGCAGAGTGTGTTTCTTGTAAGGCGAGCTAGCGTTTGTTTCCCAGTCCTAAATGGAGTTGAATCACATGCAGTTTCTGGTCATATGAGCAAGAGTTGTTTTCTGGTAAGGAAAGTCACTGTTGTACTCCCATTGCCATACATAGTGCAAATAGCACTCGCGTCTGTTCCCAGCAAGTACAGTGTATTGGACTGAAGAGGAGCTACTGTTCTTGTCATTTACCTAAGAGGAGTTGAACCAGATATGGCCCATGTGTGTAGGAAGCACACTTCTTTTGTTCTGAGAAAGCTCACTGTGCGGACATCATAGGAAACACAGTAAAGTAGATGAGTGTTCTCTTCTCAAAATTTGATTGTGTTTCTGGAAAGGCGAGCTAGTGTTTGTTTCCCAGTCAGAAATGGAGTTGAATCCCATGCAGTTTGTGGTCCTACGAGCAAGATTTGTTTTTTGGTAAGAAGAGTCACTATTGTGCTTCCATTGTCATACACAGGGCAAATAGCACTGGCATCTGTTCCCAGCATGTACAGTGTATTGGACTGAAGAGAATCTACTGTTCTTCTCAGGTTCCTAAGCAGAAATGAACTAGATATGGCCGTGTATGTAGGAAGCACAGTTCTTTTGTTCTGAGCATGCTCACTGTTCGGACCCCATAGGAAACACAGTAGAGTAGAAGAGTGATCTTTTCTATAAAGCAGAGTGTGTTTCTTGTAAGGCGAGCTAGCGTTTGTTTCCCAGACCTAAATGGAGTTGAATCACATGCAGTTTCTGGTCCTACAAGCAAGAGATGTTTTTGGTAGGGAAAGTCACTATTGCAATCTCATTGACATACACAGTTCAAATAGCACTTGCTTCTGTTCCCAGCAAGTACAGTGTATTGGACTGAAGAGGAGCTACTGTTCTTGTCAGTTTCCTAAGCAGAGTTGAACTAGATATGGCCCCTGTGTGTAGGAAACACAGTTGTTTTTTTCTAAGCAAGCTCACTGTTCGGACCCCATAGGAAACACAGTAGTGTAGAGGAGTGCTCTTTTCTCAAAAGCAGAGTGTGTTTCTTGTAAGGCGGGCTAGCGTTTTTTTCCCAGTCCTATATGGAGTTGAATCCCATGCAGTTTCTGATCCTACGAGCAAGAGTTGTTTTCTGGTAAGAAGAGTCACTATTGTGCTCCCATTGTCATACACAGGGCAAATAGCACTGGCGTCTGTTCCCAGCAAGTACAGTGTATTGGACTGAAGAGGATCTACTGTTCTTGTCAGTTTCCTAAGCAGAATTGAACTAGATATGGCCGTGTGTGTAGGAGGCACAGTTTTCTTGTTCTGATCAAGCTCACTGTTCTGGCCCTATAGGAAACACAGTAGAGTAGAAGAGTGCTCTTTTCTCAAAAGCAGAGTGTGTTTCTTGTAAGGCGAGCTAGCGTTTGTTTCCAGTCCTAAATGGATTTGAATCACATGCAGTTTTTGGTCCTACCAGCAAGAGTTGTTTTCTCTTAAGGAAAGACACTATTGCGCTCCCTTTGCCATACACAGTGCAAATAGCAGTCGTGTCTCTTTCCAGCAAGTACAGTGTATTGGACTGAAGAGGAGCTACTGTTCTTGTCATTTTCCTAAGCAGAGTTGAACTAGATATGGCCGTGTGTGTAGGAAGCACAGTTCTTTTGTTATGAGCAAGCTCACTGTTCAGACCCCATTGGAAACACAATAGAGTAGAAGCGTGCTCTTTTCTCAAAAGCAGAGTGTGTTTCTTGTAAGGCAAGATAGCGTTTGTTTTTCAGTATTAAATGGAGTTGGATCCCATGCAGTTTGGGGTCCTACGAGCAAGAGTTGTTTTCTGGTAAGAAGAGTCACTATTGTGCTCCCATTGTCATAGACAGGGCAAATAGCACTGGCGTCTGTTCCCAGCATGTACAGTGTATTGGACTGAAGAGGATCTACTGTTCTTGTCAGTTTCCTAAGCAGAATTGAACTAGATATGGCCCGTGTGTAGGAAGCACAGTTCTCTTGTTTTGATCAAGCTCACTGTTCTGGCCCTATAGGATACACAGAAGAGTAGAAGAGTGCTCTTTTCTCAAAAGAAGAGTGTGTTTCTTCTAAGGTGAGCTAGCGTTTGTTTCCCAGTCCTAAATGGAGTTGAATCACATGCAGTTTCTGGTCATATGAGCAAGAGTTGTTTTCTGGTAAGGAAAGTCACTGTTGTACTCCCATTGCCATACATAGTGCAAATAGCACTCGCGTCTGTTCCCAGCAAGTACAGTGTATTGGACTGAAGAGGAGCTACTGTTCTTGTCATTTTCCTAAGAGGAGTTGAACCAGATATGGCCCATGTGTGTAGGAAGCACACTTCTTTTGTTCTGAGAAAGATCACTGTGTGGACATCATAGGAAACACAGAGTAGAGTAGATGAGTGCTCTCTTCTCAAAATTTGATTGTGTTTCTGGAAAGGCGAGAGAGTGTTTGTTTCCCAGTCAGAAATGGAGTTGAATCCCATGCAGTTTGTGGTCCTACTAGCAAGAGTTGTTTTCTGGTAAGAAGAGTCACTATTGTGCTCCCATTGCCATACACAGTGCAAATAGCACTCGCGTCTGTTCCCAGCAAGTACAGTGTATTGGACTAAAGAGCAGCTACTGTTCTTGTCTGTTTCCTAAGCAGAGTTGAACTAGATATGGCCCGAGTGTGTAGGAAGCACAGTTCTTTTGTTCTGAGCAAGCTCACTGTTCGGACCCCATAGGAAACACAGTAGAGTAGAAGCATGCTCTTTTCTCAAAAGCAGAGTGTGTTTCTTGTAAGGTGAGATAGCGTGTGTTACCCAGTACTAAATGGAGTTGAATCCCATGCAGTTTGTGTTCCTACGAGCAAGAGTTGTTTTCTGGTAAGAAGTGTCACTATTGTGCTCCCATTGTCATACACAGGGCAAATAGCACTGGCATCTGTTCCCAGCATGTACAGTGTATTGGACTGAAGAGGATCTACTGTTCTTTTCAGTTTTCTAAGCAAAATTGAACTAGATATGGCCGTGTGTGTAGGAAGCACAGTTCTCTTGTTCTGATCAAGCTCACTGTTGTGGCCCTATAGGAAACACAGTAGAGTAGAAGAGTGCTCTTTTCTCAAAAGCAGAGTGTGTTTCTTGTAAGGCGAGCTAGCGTTTGTTTCCCAGTCCTAAATGGAGTTGAATCACATCCAATTTCTGGTCCTATGAGCAAGAGTTGTTTTCTTGTAAGGAAAGTCACTATTGCGCTCCCATTGCCATACATAGTGAAAGTAGCACTCGCGTCTGTTCAAAGCAAGTACAGTGTATTGGACTGAAGAGGAGCTACTCTTCTTGTCATTTTCCTAAAAGGAGTTGAACTAGATATGGCTCGTGTGTGTAGGAAGCACAGTTCTTTTGTTCTGAGAAAGCACACTGTGCGGACATCATAGGAAACACAGTAGAGTAGATGAGTGCTCTTTTCTCAAAATTAAATTGTGTTTCTTGAAAGGCGAGCTAGTATTTGCTTCCCAGTCAAAAATGGAGTTGAATCCCATGCCGTTTCTGGTCCTACGAGCAAGAGTTTTTTTTCTGGTAAGAAGAGTCACTATTGCGCTCCCATTGTCATACACAGTGCAAATAGCACTGGCGTCTGTTCCCAGCAAGTACGGTGTATTGGACTGAAGAGCAGCTACTGTTCTTGTCAATTTCCTAAGCAGAGTATAACTAGATACGGCCCGTGTGTGTAGGAAGCACAGTTCATTTGTTCTTAGCAAGCTCACTGTTCGGACCCCATAGGAAACACTGTAGAGTAGAAGAGTGCTCTTTTCTCAAAAGCAGAGTGTGTTTCTTGAAAGGCGAGCTAGTGTTTGTTTCCCAGTCAGAAATGGAATTGAATCCCGTGCAGTTTCTGGTCCTAAGAGCAAGAGTTTTTTTCTGGTAAGAAGAGTCACTATTGCGCTCGCATTGCCATAAACAGTGCAAAAAGCACTGGCGTCTGTTCCCTGCATGTACAGAGTATTGAACTGAATAGGAGCTCCTGTTCTTGTCAGATTCCTAAGCAGAGTTGAACTAGATATGTCCCCTGTGTGTAGGAAGCACAGTTCTTTTGTTCTGAGCAAGTTCACTGTTCTGGCCCTATAGGAAACACAGTAGAGTAGAAGAGTGCTCTTTTCTCAAAAGCAGAGTGTGTTTCTTGTAAGGCGAGCTAGCGTTTCTTTCCCAGTCCTAAATCGAGTTGAATCACATGCAGTTTCTTGTCCTACGAACAAGACTTGTTTTCTGGTAAGAAGAGTCACTATTGCGCTCCCATTGTCATACACAGGGCAAATAGCACTGGCGTCTGTTCCCAGCATGTACAGTGTATTGGACTGAAGAGGTTCTACTGTTCTTGTCAGTTTCCTAAGTAGAATTGAACTAGATATGGCCCGTGTGTGTAGGAAGCACAGTTTTTTTGTTCTGAGCAAGCTCACTCTTCGGAACACATAGGAAAAACAGTAGAGAAGAAGAGTGCTCTTTTCTCAAAAGCAGAGTGTGCTTCTTGGAAGTCGAGCTAGTGTTTGTTTCCCAGTCCTAAATGGAGTTGAGTCACATGCAGTTTTTTGTCCTACGAGCAAGAGATGTTTTCTGGTAAGACAAGTCACTATTGTGCTCCAATTGCCATACACAGTGCAAATAGCACTCGCGTCTGTTCCGAGCAAGTACAGTGTATTGGACTGAAGAGGAGCTACTGTTCTTGTCAGTTTCCTAAGCAGAGTTGAACTAGATATGGCCCGTGTGTGTAGGAAGCACAGTTCATTTGTTCTGAGCAAGCTAACTGTTCTGGCCCTATAGGAAACACAGTAGAGTAGAAGAGTGCTATTTTCTCTAAAGCAGAGTGTTTTTCTTGTAAGGTGAGCTAGCGTTTGTGTCTCAGTCCTAAATGGAGTGGAATCACATGCAGTTTCTGGTCCTATGAGCAAGAGTTGTTTTATGGTAAGAATAGTCACTATTGCGCTGCCATTGCCATACACAGGACAAATAGCACTGGCATCTGTTCCCAGCAAGTACAGTGTATTGGACTGAAGAGGATCTACTGTTCTTGTCAGGTTCCTAAGCAGAATTGAACAAGATAAGGCCGTGTGTGTAGGAAGCACAGTTCTTTTGTTCTGAGCAAGCTCACTGTTCGGACCCCATAGGAAACACAGTAGAGTAGAAGAGTGCTCTTTTCTAAAAAGCAGAGAGTGTTTCTTGTAAGGCGAGCTAGCGTTTGTTTCCCAGTCCTAAATGGCGTTGAATCACATGCAGTTTGTGTTCCTAGGAGCAAGAGTTGTTTTCTGTTAAGGAAAGTCACTATTGTGCTCTCATTGCCATACACAGTACAAATAGCACTCGCGTCTGTTCCCAGCAAGTACAGTGTATTGGACTGAAGAGGAGCTACTGTTCTTGTCAGTTTCCTAAGCAGAGTTGAACTAGTTATGGCCCGTGTGTAGGAAGCACAGTTCTTTTGTTCTGAGCAAGCTCACTGTTTGGACCCCATTGGAAACACAGTAGAGTAGAAGAGTGCTCTTTTCTCAAAAGCAGAGTGTGTTTATTGAAAGGCGAGCTAGTGTTTGTTTCCCAGTCAGAAATGGAATTGAATCCCGTGCAGTTTCTGGTCCTACGAGCAAGAGATTATTCTGGTAAGAAGAATCACTATTGCGCTCACAATGTCATACACAGTGCAAATAGCTTTGGCGTCGGTTCCCAGCAAGTACAGTGTATTGGACTGAAGAGGAGCTACTGGTCTTGTCAGTTTCCTAAGCAGAGTTGAACTAGATATGGCCCGTGTGTGTCGGAAGCACAGTTATTTTTTTCTAAGCAAGCTCACTGTTCGGACCCCATAGGAAACACAGTAGTGTAGAGGAGTCCTCTTTTCTCAAAAGCAGAGTGTGTTCCTTGTAAGGCGGGCTAGCGTTTTTTTCCCAGTCCTATATGGAGTTGAATCCCATGCAGTTTCTGGTCCTAAGAGCAAGAGTTGTTTTCTGGTAAGAAGAGTCACTATTGTGCTCCCATTGTCATACACAGGGCAAATAGCACTGGCGTCGGTTCCCAGCAAGTACAGTGTATTGGACTAAAGAGGACCTACTGTTCCTGTCAGTTTCCTAAGCAGAATTGAACTAGATATGGCCGTGTGTGTAGGAGGCACAGTTCTCTTGTTCTGATCAAGCTCACTGTTCTGGCCCTATAGGAAACACAGTAGAGTAGATGAGTGCTCTTTTCTCAAAAGCAGAGTGTGTTTCTTGTAAGGCGAGCTAGTGTTTGTTTCCCAGTCCAAATGGAGTTGAATCACTTGCAGTTTCTGGTCCTACTAGCAAGAGTTGTTTTCTGGTAAGGAAAGTCACTATTGCGCTCCCATTGCCATACATAGTGCAAATAGCACTCGCGTCTGTTCCCAGCAAGTACAGTGTATTGGACTGAAGAGGAGCTACTGTTCTTGTCATTTTCCTAAGAGGAGTTGAACTAGATATGGCCCGTGTGTGTAGGAAACACAGTTCTTTTTTTCTGAGAAAGCACACTGTGTGGAAACCATAGGAAACACAGTATAGTAGAAGAGTGCTCTTTTCTCAAAATTAGATTGTGTTCCTTGAAAGGCGAGCTAGTATTTACTTCCCAGTCAGAAATGGAGTTGAATCCCATGCAGTTTCTGGTCCTACGAGTAAGAGTTGTTTTCTGGTAAGAAGAGTCACTATTGAGCTCCCATTGCCAAACACAGTGCAAATAGCACTTGCGTCTGTTCCCAGCAAGTACAGTGTATTGGACTGAAGAGGAGCTACTGTTCTTGTCAGTTTCCTAAGCAGAGTTGAACCAGATATGGCCCGTGTGTGTAGGAAGCACAGGTCTTTTGTTCTGAGCAAGCTCACAGTTCGGACCCCGTAGGAAACACAATAGAGTAGAAGAGTGCCCTTTTCTCAAAAGCAGAGTGTGTTCCTTGTAAGGCGAGCTAGCATTTGTTTCCCAGTCCTAAATGGAGTTGAATCACATCCAGTTTCTGGTCCTATGAACAAGAGTTGTTTTCTGGTAAGGAAAGTCACTCTTGTGCTCCCATTCCCATACATAGTGCAAATAGCACTCGCGTCTGTTCCCAGCAAGTACACTGTATTGGACTGAAGAGGAGCTACTCTTCTTGTCATTTTCATAAGAGGAGTTGAACCAGATATATCCCATGTGTGTAGGAAGCACAGTTCTTTTGTTCTGAGAAAGCACACTATGCGGACATCATAGGAAACACAGTAGAGTAGATGAGTGCTCTATTCTCAAAATTTGATTGTTTTTCTTGAAAGTCGAGCTAGTGTTTGTTGCCCAGTCAGAAATGGAGTTGAGTCCCATGCAGTTTCTGGTACTACGAGCAAGAGTTGTTTTCTAGTAAGAAGAGTCACTATTGCGCTCCCATTGTCATACACAGGGCAAATAGCACAGGCATCTGTTCCCAGCATGTACAGTGTATTGGACTGAAGAGGAGCTACTGTTCTTGTCAGTTTCCTAAGCAGAATTGAACTAGATATGGCCCGTGTGTGTAGGAAGCACAGGTCTTTTGTTCTGAGCAAGCTCACAGTTCGGACCCCGTAGGAAACACAATAGAGTAGAAGAGTGCCCTTTTCTCAAAAGCAGAGTGTGTTTCTTGTAAGGCGAGCTAGCGTTTGTTTCCCAGTCCTAAATGGAGTTGAATCACATGCAGTTTCTGGTCCTACGAGCAAGAGTTGTTTTCTGGTAAGAAGAGTCAATATTGCGCTCCCATTGTCATACACAGGGCAAATAGCACTGGCGTCGGTTCCCAGCATGTACGGTGTATTGGACTGAAGAGAACCTACTGTTCTTGTCAGGTTCCTAAGCAGAATTGAACTAGTTATGGCCGTGTATGTAGGAAGCACAGTTCTTTTGTTCTGAGCAAGCTCTCTGTTCTGGCCCTATAGGAAACACAGTAGAGTAGAAGAGTGCTCTTTTCTCAAAAGCAGAGTGTGTTTCTTGTAAGGCGAGCTAGCGTTTGTTTCCAGTCCTAAATGGAGTTGAATCACATGCAGTTTTTGGTCCTACCAGCAAGAGTTGTTTTCTCTTAAGGAAAGTCACTATTGCGCTCCCTTTGCCATACACAGTGCAAATAGCAGTCGCTTCTGTTTCCAGCAAGTACAGTGTATTGGACTGAAGAGGAGCTACTGTTCTTTTCAGTTTCCTAAGCAGAGTTGAACTTGATATGGCCGTGTGTGTAGGAAGCACAGTTTTTTGTTATGAGCAAGCTCACTGTTCAGACCCCATTGGAAACACAATAGAGTAGAAGCGTGCTCTTTTCTCAAAAGCAGAGTGTGTTTCTTGTAAGGCAAGATAGCGTTTGTTTCCCAGTACTAAATGGAGTTGAATCCCATGCAGTTTGTGGTCCTACGAGCAAAAGTTGTTTTCTGGTAAGAAGAGTCACTATTATGCTCCCATTGTCATAGACAGGGCAAATAGCACTGGCGTCTGTTCCCAGCATGTACAGTGTATTGGACTGAAGAGGATCTACTGTTCTTGTCAGTTTCCTAAGCAGAATTAAACTAGATATGACCGTGTGTGTAGGAAGCACAGTTCTCTTGTTCTGATCAAGCTCACTGTTCTGGCCCTATAGGATACACAGAAGAGTAGATGAGTGCTCTTTTCTCAAAAGCAGAGTGTGTTTCTTGTAAGGCGAGCTAGCGTTTGTTTCCCAGTCCTAAATGGAGTTGAATCACATGCAGTTTCTGGTCATATGAGCAAGAGTTGTTTTCTGGTAAGGAAAGTCACTGTTGTACTCCCATTGCCATACATAGTGCAAATAGCACTCGCGTCTGTTCCCAGCAAGTACAGTGTATTGGACTGAAGAGGAGCTACTGTTCTTGTCATTTACCTAAGAGGAGTTGAACCAGATATGGCCCATGTGTGTAGGAAGCACACTTCTTTTGTTCTGAGAAAGCTCACTGTGCGGACATCATAGGAAACACAGTAAAGTAGATGAGTGTTCTCTTCTCAAAATTTGATTGTGTTTCTGGAAAGGCGAGCTAGTGTTTGTTTCCCAGTCAGAAATGGAGTTGAATCCCATGCAGTTTGTGGTCCTACGAGCAAGATTTGTTTTTTGGTAAGAAGAGTCACTATTGTGCTTCCATTGTCATACACAGGGCAAATAGCACTGGCATCTGTTCCCAGCATGTACAGTGTATTGGACTGAAGAGAATCTACTGTTCTTCTCAGGTTCCTAAGCAGAAATGAACTAGATATGGCCGTGTATGTAGGAAGCACAGTTCTTTTGTTCTGAGCATGCTCACTGTTCGGACCCCATAGGAAACACAGTAGAGTAGAAGAGTGATCTTTTCTATAAAGCAGAGTGTGTTTCTTGTAAGGCGAGCTAGCGTTTGTTTCCCAGACCTAAATGGAGTTGAATCACATGCAGTTTCTGGTCCTACAAGCAAGAGATGTTTTTGGTAGGGAAAGTCACTATTGCAATCTCATTGACATACACAGTTCAAATAGCACTTGCTTCTGTTCCCAGCAAGTACAGTGTATTGGACTGAAGAGGAGCTACTGTTCTTGTCAGTTTCCTAAGCAGAGTTGAACTAGATATGGCCCCTGTGTGTAGGAAACACAGTTGTTTTTTTCTAAGCAAGCTCACTGTTCGGACCCCATAGGAAACACAGTAGTGTAGAGGAGTGCTCTTTTCTCAAAAGCAGAGTGTGTTTCTTGTAAGGCGGGCTAGCGTTTTTTTCCCAGTCCTATATGGAGTTGAATCCCATGCAGTTTCTGATCCTACGAGCAAGAGTTGTTTTTTGGTAAGAAGAGTCACTATTGTGCTCCCATTGTCATACACAGGGCAAATAGCACTGGCGTCTGTTCCCAGCAAGTACAGTGTATTGGACTGAAGAGGATCTACTGTTCTTGTCAGTTTCCTAAGCAGAATTGAACTAGATATGGCCGTGTGTGTAGGAGGCACAGTTTTCTTGTTCTGATCAAGCTCACTGTTCTGGCCCTATAGGAAACACAGTAGAGTAGAAGAGTGCTCTTTTCTCAAAAGCAGAGTGTGTTTCTTGTAAGGCGAGCTAGCGTTTGTTTCCAGTCCTAAATGGATTTGAATCACATGCAGTTTTTGGTCCTACCAGCAAGAGTTGTTTTCTCTTAAGGAAAGACACTATTGCGCTCCCTTTGCCATACACAGTGCAAATAGCAGTCGCGTCTCTTTCCAGCAAGTACAGTGTATTGGACTGAAGAGGAGCTACTGTTCTTGTCATTTTCCTAAGCAGAGTTGAACTAGATATGGCCGTGTGTGTAGGAAGCACAGTTCTTTTGTTATGAGCAAGCTCACTGTTCAGACCCCATTGGAAACACAATAGAGTAGAAGCGTGCTCTTTTCTCAAAAGCAGAGTGTGTTTCTTGTAAGGCAAGATAGCGTTTGTTTTTCAGTATTAAATGGAGTTGGATCCCATGCAGTTTGGGGTCCTATGAGCAAGAGTTGTTTTCTGGTAAGAAGAGTCACTATTGTGCTCCCATTGTCATAGACAGGGCAAATAGCACTGGCGTCTGTTCCCAGCATGTACAGTGTATTGGACTGAAGAGGATCTACTGTTCTTGTCAGTTTCCTAAGCAGAATTGAACTAGATATGGCCCGTGTGTAGGAAGCACAGTTCTCTTGTTTTGATCAAGCTCACTGTTCTGGCCCTATAGGATACACAGAAGAGTAGAAGAGTGCTCTTTTCTCAAAAGAAGAGTGTGTTTCTTCTAAGGTGAGCTAGCGTTTGTTTCCCAGTCCTAAATGGAGTTGAATCACATGCAGTTTCTGGTCATATGAGCAAGAGTTGTTTTCTGGTAAGGAAAGTCACTGTTGTACTCCCATTGCCATACATAGTGCAAATAGCACTCACGTCTGTTCCCAGCAAGTACAGTGTATTGGACTGAAGAGGAGCTACTGTTCTTGTCATTTTCCTAAGAGGAGTTGAACCAGATATGGCCCATGTGTGTAGGAAGCACACTTCTTTTGTTCTGAGAAAGATCACTGTGTGGACATCATAGGAAACACAGAGTAGAGTAGATGAGTGCTCTCTTCTCAAAATTTGATTGTGTTTCTGGAAAGGCGAGAGAGTGTTTGTTTCTCAGTCAGAAATGGAGTTGAATCCCATGCAGTTTGTGGTCCTACTAGCAAGAGTTGTTTTCTGGTAAGAAGAGTCACTATTGTGCTCCCATTGCCATACACAGTGCAAATAGCACTCGCGTCTGTTCCCAGCAAGTACAGTGTATTGGACTAAAGAGCAGCTACTGTTCTTGTCTGTTTCCTAAGCAGAGTTGAACTAGATATGGCCCGAGTGTGTAGGAAGCACAGTTCTTTTGTTCTGAGCAAGCTCACTGTTCGGACCCCATAGGAAACACAGTAGAGTAGAAGCATGCTCTTTTCTCAAAAGCAGAGTGTGTTTCTTGTAAGGCGAGATAGCGTGTGTTACCCAGTACTAAATGGAGTTGAATCCCATGCAGTTTGTGTTCCTACGAGCAAGAGTTGTTTTCTGGTAAGAAGTGTCACTATTGTGCTCCCATTGTCATACACAGGGCAAATAGCACTGGCATCTGTTCCCAGCATGTACAGTGTATTGGACTGAAGAGGATCTACTGTTCTTTTCAGTTTTCTAAGCAAAATTGAACTAGATATGGCCGTGTGTGTAGGAAGCACAGTTCTCTTGTTCTGATCAAGCTCACTGTTGTGGCCCTATAGGAAACACAGTAGAGTAGAAGAGTGCTCTTTTCTCAAAAGCAGAGTGTGTTTCTTGTAAGGCGAGCTAGCGTTTGTTTCCCAGTCCTAAATGGAGTTGAATCACATCCAATTTCTGGTCCTATGAGCAAGAGTTGTTTTCTTGTAAGGAAAGTCACTATTGCGCTCCCATTGCCATACATAGTGAAAGTAGCACTCGCGTCTGTTCAAAGCAAGTACAGTGTATTGGACTGAAGAGGAGCTACTCTTCTTGTCATTTTCCTAAAAGGAGTTGAACTAGATATGGCTCGTGTGTGTAGGAAGCACAGTTCTTTTGTTCTGAGAAAGCACACTGTGCGGACATCATAGGAAACACAGTAGAGTAGATGAGTGCTCTTTTCTCAAAATTAAATTGTGTTTCTTGAAAGGCGAGCTAGTATTTGCTTCCCAGTCAAAAATGGAGTTGAATCCCATGCCGTTTCTGGTCCTACGAGCAAGAGTTTTTTTTCTGGTAAGAAGAGTCACTATTGCGCTCCCATTGTCATACACAGTGCAAATAGCACTGGCGTCTGTTCCCAGCAAGTACGGTGTATTGGACTGAAGAGCAGCTACTGTTCTTGTCAGTTTCCTAAGCAGAGTATAACTAGATACGGCCCGTGTGTGTAGGAAGCACAGTTCATTTGTTCTTAGCAAGCTCACTGTTCGGACCCCATAGGAAACACTGTAGAGTAGAAGAGTGCTCTTTTCTCAAAAGCAGAGTGTGTTTCTTGAAAGGCGAGCTAGTGTTTGTTTCCCAGTCAGAAATGGAATTGAATCCCGTGCAGTTTCTGGTCCTACGAGCAAGAGTTTTTTTCTGGTAAGAAGAGTCACTATTGCGCTCGCATTGCCATAAACAGTGCAAAAAGCACTGGCGTCTGTTCCCTGCATGTACAGAGTATTGAACTGAATAGGAGCTCCTGTTCTTGTCAGATTCCTAAGCAGAGTTGAACTAGATATGTCCCCTGTGTGTAGGAAGCACAGTTCTTTTGTTCTGAGCAAGTTCACTGTTCTGGCCCTATAGGAAACACAGTAGAGTAGAAGAGTGCTCTTTTCTCAAAAGCAGAGTGTGTTTCTTGTAAGGCGAGCTAGCGTTTCTTTCCCAGTCCTAAATCGAGTTGAATAACATGCAGTTTCTTGTCCTACGAACAAGACTTGTTTTCTGGTAAGAAGAGTCACTATTGCGCTCCCATTGTCATACACAGGGCAAATAGCACTGGCGTCTGTTCCCAGCATGTACAGTGTATTGGACTGAAGAGGTTCTACTGTTCTTGTCAGTTTCCTAAGTAGAATTGAACTAGATATGGCCCGTGTGTGTAGGAAGCACAGTTTTTTTGTTCTGAGCAAGCTCACTCTTCGGAACACATAGGAAAAACAGTAGAGAAGAAGAGTGCTCTTTTCTCAAAAGCAGAGTGTGCTTCTTGGAAGTCGAGCTAGTGTTTGTTTCCCAGTCCTAAATGGAGTTGAGTCACATGCAGTTTTTTGTCCTACGAGCAAGAGATGTTTTCTGGTAAGACAAGTCACTATTGTGCTCCAATTGCCATACACAGTGCAAATAGCACTCGCGTCTGTTCCGAGCAAGTACAGTGTATTGGACTGAAGAGGAGCTACTGTTCTTGTCAGTTTCCTAAGCAGAGTTGAACTAGATATGGCCCGTGTGTGTAGGAAGCACAGTTCTTTTGTTCTGAGCAAGCTCACTGTTTGGACCTCATAGGAAACACAGTAGAGTAGAAGAGTGCTCTTTTCTCTAAAGCAGAGTGTGTTTCTTGTAAGGCGAGGTAGCGTTTGTTTCCCAGTCCTAAATGGAGTTGAATCACATGCAGTTTCTGGTCCTACGAGCAAGAGTTGTTTTATGGTAAGAAGAGTCACTATTGCGCTGCCATTGCCATACACAGGACAAATAGCACTCGTGTCTGTTCCCAGCAAGTACAGGGTATTGGACTGAAGAGGAGCTACTGTTCTCAGTTTCCAAAGCAGAGTTGAACTAGATATAGCCCGTGTGTGTAGGAAGCACAGTTCTTTTGTTCTTAGCAAGCTCACTGTTCGGAACTCATAGGAAACACAGTAGAGTAGAAGAGTGCTCTTTTCTCTAAAGCAGAGTGTGTTTCTTGTAAGGCGAGTTAGCATTTGTTTCCCAGTCCTAAATGGAGTTGAATCACATGCAGTTTCTGGTCCTATGAGCAACAGATGTTTTATGGTAAGAAGAGTCACTATTGCGCTGCCATTGCCATACACAGGACAAATAGCACTGGCGTCTGTTCCCAGCAAGTAGAGTGTATTGGATTGAAGAGGGTCTACTGTTCTTGTCAGGTTCCTAAGCAGAATTGAACTAGATATGGCCGTGTGTGTAGGAAGCACAGTTCTTTTGTTCTGAGCAAGCTCACTGTTCGGACCCCATAGGAAACACAATAGAGTAGAAGAGTGCTCTTTTCTCAAAAGCAGAGTGTGTTTTTGTAAGGCGAGCTAGCGTTTGTTTCCTAGTCCTAAATGGAGTTGAATCACATGCAGTTTCTGGTCCTATGAACAAGAGTTGTTTTCTAGTAAGGAAAGTCACTATTGCGCTCCCATTGCCCTACACAAGGCAAATAGCATCCGCGTCTTTTCCCAGCAAGTACAGTGTATTGGACTGAATAGGAGCTACTGTTCTTGTCAGTTTCCTAAGCAGAGTTGAACTAGATATGGTCCGTGTGTGTAGGAAGCACAGTTCTTTTGTTCTGAGCAAGCTCACTCTTTGGAACCCATAAGAAACACAGTAGAGTAGAAGAGTGCTCTTTTCTCAAAAGCAGAGTGTGTTTCTTGGAAGTCGAGCTAGCGTTTGTTTCCCAGTCCTAAATGGAATTGAGTCACATACAGTTTTTTGTCCTACGAGCAAGAGTTTTTTTCTGGTAAGACAAGTCACTATAGTGCTCCAATTGCCATACACAGTGCAAATAGCACTGGCGTCTGTTCCCCGCCAGTACAGTGTATTGGACTGAAGAGGAGCTACTGTTCTTGTCAGTTTCCTAAGCAGAGTTGAACTAGATATGGCCCGTGTGTGTAGGAAGCACAGTTCTTTTGTTCTTAGCAAGCTCACCGTTCGGACCCCGTAGTAAGCACAGTAGAGTAGAAGAGTGCTCTTTTCTCAAAAGCAGAGTGTGTTTCATGTAAGGCGAGCTAGCATTTATTTCCCAATCCTAAATGGATTTGAATCACATGCAGTTACTGGTCCTACGAGCAAGAGTTGTTTTCTGGTAAGGAAAGTCTCTATTGCGCTCCAATTGCCATACACAGTGCAAATAGCATCGCGTCTGTTCCCAGCAAGTACAGAGTATTGGACGGAAGAGGAGCTACTGTTCTTGTCAGTTTCCTAAGCAGAGTTGAACTAGATATAGCCCGTGTGTGTAGGAAGCACAGTTCTTTTGTTCTTAGCAAGCTCACTGTTCGGAACTCATAGGAAACACAGTAGAGTAGAAGAGTGCTCTTTTCTCTAAAGCAGAGTGTGTTTCTTGTAAGGCGAGTTAGCATTTGTTTCCCAGTCCTAAATGGAGTTGAATCACATGCAGTTTCTGGTCCTATGAGCAACAGATGTTTTATGGTAAGAAGAGTCACTATTGCGCTGCCATTGCCATACACAGGACAAATAGCACTGGCGTCTGTTCCCAGCAAGTAGAGTGTATTGGATTGAAGAGGGTCTACTGTTCTTGTCAGGTTCCTAAGCAGAATTGAACTAGATATGGCCGTGTGTGTAGGAAGCACAGTTCTTTTGTTCTGAGCAAGCTCACTGTTCGGACCCCATAGGAAACACAATAGAGTAGAAGAGTGCTCTTTTCTCAAAAGCAGAGTGTGTTTTTGTAAGGCGAGCTAGCGTTTGTTTCCTAGTCCTAAATGGAGTTGAATCACATGCAGTTTCTGGTCCTATGAACAAGAGTTGTTTTCTAGTAAGGAAAGTCACTATTGCGCTCCCATTGCCCTACACAAGGCAAATAGCATCCGCGTCTTTTCCCAGCAAGTACAGTGTATTGGACTGAATAGGAGCTACTGTTCTTGTCAGTTTCCTAAGCAGAGTTGAACTAGATATGGTCCGTGTGTGTAGGAAGCACAGTTCTTTTGTTCTGAGCAAGCTCACTCTTTGGAACCCATAAGAAACACAGTAGAGTAGAAGAGTGCTCTTTTCTCAAAAGCAGAGTGTGTTTCTTGGAAGTCGAGCTAGCGTTTGTTTCCCAGTCCTAAATGGAATTGAGTCACATACAGTTTTTTGTCCTACGAGCAAGAGTTTTTTTCTGGTAAGACAAGTCACTATAGTGCTCCAATTGCCATACACAGTGCAAATAGCACTGGCGTCTGTTCCCCGCCAGTACAGTGTATTGGACTGAAGAGGAGCTACTGTTCTTGTCAGTTTCCTAAGCAGAGTTGAACTAGATATGGCCCGTGTGTGTAGGAAGCACAGTTCTTTTGTTCTTAGCAAGCTCACCGTTCGGACCCCGTAGTAAGCACAGTAGAGTAGAAGAGTGCTCTTTTCTCAAAAGCAGAGTGTGTTTCATGTAAGGCGAGCTAGCATTTATTTCCCAATCCTAAATGGATTTGAATCACATGCAGTTACTGGTCCTACGAGCAAGAGTTGTTTTCTGGTAAGGAAAGTCTCTATTGCGCTCCAATTGCCATACACAGTGCAAATAGCATCGCGTCTGTTCCCAGCAAGTACAGAGTATTGGACGGAAGAGGAGCTACTGTTCTTGTCAGTTTCCTAAGCAGAGTTGAACTTGTTATGGCCCTGTGTAGGAAGCACAGTTCTTTTGTTCTGAGCAAGGTCACTGTTCTGGCCCTATTGGAAATACAGTAGAGTAGAAGAGTGCTCTTTTCTCTAAAGCAGAGTGTGTTTCTTGTAAGGCGAGCTAGCGTTTGTTTCCCAGTCCTAAATGGAGTTGAATCACATGCAGTTTCTAGTAGTATGAGCAAGAGTTGTTTTATGGTAAGAAGAGTCATTATTGCCCTGCCATTGCCATACACAGGACAAATAGCACTGGCGTCTGTTCCCAGCAAGTACAGTGTAATGGACTGAAGATGATCTACTGTTCTTGTCAGGTTTCTAAGCAGACTTGAACTAGATATGGCCATGTGTGTAGGAAGCACAGTTTTTTTGTTCTGAGCAAGCTCACTGTTCGGAACACATAGGAAACACAGTAGAGTAGAAGAGTGCTCTTTTCTCAAAAGCAGAGTGTGTTTCTTGGAAGTCGAGCTAGCGTTTGTTTCCCAGTCCTAAATGGAGTTGAGTCACATGCAGTTTTTTGTCCTACGAGCAAGAGTTGTTTTCTGGTAAGACAAGTCACTATTGTGCTCCAATTGCCATACACAGTTCAAATAGCACTCACGTCTGTTCCCCGCAAGTACAGTGTATTGGACTGAAGAGGAGCTAGTGTTCTTGTCAGTTTCCTAAGCAGAGTTGAACTAGATATGGCCCGTGTGTTAAGGAAGCACAGTTGTTTTGTTCTGAGCAAGCTCACTGGACCCCATATGAAACACAGTAGAGTAGAAGAGTGCTCTTTTCTCAAAAGCAGAGTGTGTTTCATGTAAGGCAAGCTAGCATTTGTTTCCCAGTCCTAAATGGAGTTGAATCACATGCAATTTTTGGTCCTACGAGCAAGAGTTGTTTTCTGGTAAGGAAAGTCACTATTGCGCTCCCATTGCCATACACAGTGCAAATAGCACTCGCGTCTGTTCCCAGCAAGTACAGTCTATCGGACTGAAGAGGAGCTACTGTTCTTGTCAGTTTCCTAAGCAGAGTTGAACTAGATATGGCCCGTGTGTAGGAAGCACAGTTCTTTTGTTCTGATCAAGCTCACTGTTCTGGCCCTATAGGAAACACAGTAGAGTAGAAGAGTGCTCTTTTCTCTAAAGCAGAGTGTGCTTTTGTAAGGCGAGCTAGCGTTTGTTTCCCATTCCTAAATGGATTTGAGTCACATGCAGTTTCTGGTCCTAAGAACAAGAGTTGTTTTCTGGTAAGGAAAGTAACTATTGCGCGCCCATTGCCTTACACAAGGCAAATAGCACTCGCATCTTTTCCCAGCAAGTACAGTGTATTGGACTGAATAGGAGTTACTGTTCTTGTCAGTTTCCTAAGTAGAGTTGAACTAGATATGGCCCGTGTGTGTAGGAAGCACAGTTCTTTTGTTCTGAGCAAGCTCACTGTTCTGGCCCTATAGGAAACACAGCAGAGTAGAAGAGTGCTCTTTTCTCTAAAGCAAAGTGTGTTTCTTGTAAGGTGAGCTAGCTTTTGTTTCCCAGTCCTAAATGGAGTTGAATTACATGCAGTTTCTGGTCCTACGAGCAAGAGTTGTTCTATGGTAAGAAGAGTCACTATTGCGCTGCCATTGCAATACACAGGACAAATATCACTGGCGTCTGTTCCCTGCAAGTACAGTGTATCGGACTGAAGAGGATCTACTGTTCTTGTCAGGTTCCTAAGCAGAATTGAACTAGATATGGCCGTGTGTGTAGGAAGCACAGTTCTTTTGTTCTGAGCAAGCTCAGTGTTCGGACCCCATAGGAAACACAGTGTAGTAGAAGAGTGCTCTTTTCTCAAAAGCAGAGTGTGTTCTAGTAAGGCGAGCTAGCGTTTGTTTCCCAGTCCTAAATGGAGTTGACTCACATGCAGGTTTTTGTCCTAGGAGCAAGAGTTGTTTTCTGGTAGGGCGAGTCACTATTGTGCTCCAATTGCCATACACAGTGCAAATAGCACTCGCGTCTGTTCCCTGCAAGTACAGTGTATCGGACTGAAGAGGAGCTACTGTTCTTGTCAGTTTCCTAAGCAGAGTTGAACTAGATATGGCCCCTGTGTAGGAACCACAGTTCTTTGTTCTGAGCAAGCTCACTGTTCTGGCCCTATAGGCAACACAGAAGAGTAGAAGAGTGCTCTTTTCTCTAAAGCAGAGTGTGTTTCTGTAAGGTGAGCTAGCTTTTGTTTCCCAGTCCTAAATGGAGTTGAATCACATGCAGTTTCTGGTCCTACGAACAAGAGTTGTTTTATGGTAAGAAGAGTCACTATTGTGCTTCCATTGCCATACACAGGACAAATAGCACTCGCGTCTGTTCCCAGCACGTACAGTGTATTGGACTGAAGAGGATCTACTGTTATTGTCAGGTTCCTAAGCAGAATTGAACTAGATATGGCCATGTGTGTAGGTAGCACAGTTCTTTTGTTCTGAGCAAGCTCACTGTTTGGACACCATAGGAAACACAGTAGAGTAGAAGAGTGCTCTTTTCTCTAAAGCAGAGTGTGTTTCTGTAAGGTGAGCTAGCTTTTGTTTCCCAGGTCTAAATGGAGTTGAATCACATGCAGTTTCTGGTCCTACGAACAACAGTTGTTTTCTGGTAAGGAAAGTCACTACTGCGCTCCCATTACCCTACACAAGGCAAATAGCACTCGCGACTTTTCCCAGCAAGTGCAGTGTATTGGAGTGAACAGGAGCTACTGTTCTTGTCAGTTTCCTAAGCAGAGTTGAACTAGATATGGTCTGTATGTGTATGAAGCACAGTTCTTTTGTTCTGAGCAAGCTCACTGTTTGGACCCCATAGGAAACACAGTAGAGTAAAAGAGTGCTCTTTTCTCTAAAGCAGAGTGTGTTTTTGTAAGGCGAGCTAACATTTGTTTCCCAGTCCTAAATGGAGTGGAATCACATGCAGTTTCTGGTCCTACGAGCAAGAGTTGTTTTCTGGTAAGGAAAGTCACTATTGCGCTCCCATTGCCATACACAGTGCAAATAGCCCTCCCGCCTGTTCCCAGCAAGTACAGTTTACTGGACTGAAGAGGAGCTACTGTTCTTCTCAGTTTCCTAAGCAGAGTTGAACTAGATATGGTCCGTGTGTGTAGGAAGTACAGTTCTTTTTTTCTGAGCAAGCTCACTGTTCTGGCCCTATAGGAAACAGAGTAGAGTAGAAGAGTGCTCTTTTCTCAAAAGCAGAGTGTGTTTCTTGTAAAGCGAGCTAGAGTTTGTTTCCCAGTCCTAATTGGAGATGAATCACATGCAGTTTCTGGTCCTACGAGCAAGAGTTGTTTTCTGGTAAGAAGAGTCACTATTGCGCTGCCATTGCCATACACAGGACAAATAGCACTGGCGTCTGTTCCCAGGAAGTACAGTGTATTGGACTGAAGAGGATCTACTGTTCTTGTCAGGTTCCTAAGCAGACTTGAACTAGATATGGCCGTGTGTGTAGGAAGCACAGTTTTTTTGTTCTGAGCAAGCTCACTGTTCGGAACACATAGGAAACACAGTAGAGTAGAAGAGTGCTCTTTTCTCAAAAGCAGAGTGTGTTTCTTGGAAGTCGAGCTAGCGTTTGTTTCCCAGTCCTAAATGGAGTTGAGTCACATGCAGTTTTTTGTCCAACGAGCAAGAGTTGTTTTCTGGTAAGACAAGTCACTATTGTGCTCCAATTGCCATACACAGTGCAAATATCACTCGCTTCTGTTCGCCACAAGTACAGTGTATCGGACTGAAGAGGAGCTACTGTTCTTGTCAGTTTCCTAAGCAGAGTTGAACTAGATATGGCCCGTGTGTGTAGGAAGCACAGTTCTTATGTTCTGAGCAAGCTCACTGTTCTGGCCCTATAGGAAACACAGTAGAGTAGAAGAGTGCTCTTTTCTCAAAAGCAGAGTTTGTTTCTTGTAAAGCGAGCTAGAGTTTGTTTCCCAGTCCTAAATGGAGTTGAATCACATGCAGTTTCTGGTCCTACGAACAAGAGTTGTTTTCTGGTAAGGAAAGTCACTATTGCGCTCCCATTGCCCTATACAAGGCAAATAGCACTCGCGTCTTTTCCCAGCAAGTACAGTGTATTGGACTGAATAGGAGCTACTGTTCTTGTCAGTTTCCTAAGCAGAGTTGAACTAGATGTGGTCCGTGTGTGTATTAAGCACAGTTCTTTTGTTCTGAGCAAGCTCACTGTTTGGACCCCATAGGAAACACAGTAGAGTAGAAGAGTGCTATTTTCTCTAAAGCAGAGTGTGTTTCTTGTAAGGCGAGCTAGCGTTTGTTTCCCAGTCCTAAATGGAGTGGAATCACATGCAGTTTCTAGTCCGATGAGCAAGAGTTGTTTTCTGGTAAGGAAAGTCACTATTGCGCTCACATTGCCATACACAGTACAAATAGCACATGCGCCTGTTCCCAACAAGTACAGTGTATTGGACTGAAGAGGAGCTACTGTTCTTGTCAGTTTCCTAAGCAGAGTTGAACTAGATAGGCCCGTGTGTGTAGGAAGCACAGTTCTTTTGTTCTGAGCAAGCTCACTGTTCGGACCCCATTGGAAACACAGTAGAGTAGAAGAGTGCACTTTAATCAAAAGCAGAGTGTGTTTCATGTAAGGCGAGCTAGCATTTGTTTCCCAGTCCTAAATGGAGTTGAATCACATGCAGTTTCTGGTCCTACGAGCAAGAGCTGTTTTCTGGTAAGGAAAGTCACTATTTTGCTCCCATTGCCATCCACAGTGCAAATAGCCCTCCCGTCTGTTCCCAGCAAGTACAGTGTATTGGACGGAAGAGGAGCTACTGTTCTTGTCAGTTTCCTAAGCAGAGTTGAACTAGTTATGGCCCTGTGTTGGAAGCACAGTTCTTTTGTTCTGAGCAAGCTCACTGTTCTGGCCCTATGGGAAACACAGTAGAGTAGAAGAATGCTCTTTTCTCTAAAGCAGAGTGTGTTTCTTGTAAGGCGAGCTAGCGTTTGTTTCCCAGTTCTAAATGGCGTTGAATCACATGCTGTTTCTAGTCTAAGAGCAAGAGTTGTTTCATGGTAACAAGAGTCACTATTGCTCTGCCATTGCCATACACAGGACAAATAGCACTGGCATCTGTTCCCAGCAAGTACAGTGTAATGGACTGAAGAGGATCTACTGTTCTTGTCAGGTTCCTAAGCAGAATTGAACTAGATATGGCCGTGTGTGTAGGAAGCACAGTTTTTTTGTTCTGAGGAAGCTCACTGTTCGGAACACATAGGAAACACACTAAAGTAGAAGAGTGCTCTTTTCTCAAAAGCAGAGTGTGTTTCATGTAAGGCGAGCTAGCATTTGTTTCCCAGTCCTAAATGGAGTTGATTCACATGCAGTTTCTGGTCCCACGAGCAAGAGTTGTTTTCTGGAAAGGAAAGTCACTATTGTGCTCCCATTGCCCTACACAAGGCAAATAGCACTCGCGTCTGTTCCCAGCAAGTACAGTGTATCGGACTGAAGAGGAGCTACTGTTCTTGTCCGTTTCCTAAGCAGAGTTGAACTAGATATGGCTCGTGTGTAGGAAGCACAGTTCTTTGTTCTGAGCATTCTCATTGTTCTGGCCCTATAGGAAACACAGTAGAGTAGAAGATTGCTCTTTTCTCTAAAGCAGAGTGTGTTTCTGTAAGGTGAACTAGCTTTTGTTTCCCAGTCCTAAATGGAGTTGAATCACATGCAGTTTCTGGTCCTACGAGCAAGAGTTGTTTTATGGTAAGAAGAGTCACTATTGTGCTGCCATTGCCATACACAGGACAAATAGCACTGGCGTCTGTTCCCAGCACGTACAGTGTATTGGACTGAAGAGGATCTAATGTTCTTGTCAGGTTCCTAAGTAGAATTGAACTAATATGGCCATCTGTGTAGGAAGCACAGTTCTTTTGTTCTGAGCAAGCTCAATGTTCAGACCCCATAGGAAACACAGTAGAGTAGAAGAGTGCTCTTTTCTCAAAAGCAGAGTGTGTTTTTGTAAGGCGAGCTAGCGTTTGTTTCCTACTCCTAAATGGAGTTGAATCACATGCAGTTTCTGGTCCTACGAGCAAGAGTTGTTTTCTGGTAAGGAAAGTCACTATTGTGCTCCCATTGCCCTACACAAGGCAAATAGCACTCGCGTCTTTTCCCAGCAAGTACAGTGTATTGGACTGAATAGGAGCTACTGTTCTTGTCAGTTTCCTAAGCAGAGTTGAACTATATATGGTCCGTGTGCATAGGAAGCACAGTTATTTTGTTTTGAGCAAGCTCACTGTTTGGACCCCATAGGAAACACAGTAGAGTAGAAGAGTGCTCTTTTCTCTAAAGCAGAGTTTGTTTTTGTAAGGCGAGCTAGCATTTGTTTCCCAGTCCTAAATGGAGTGGAATCACATGCAGTTTCTGGTCCTACGAGCAAGAGTTGTTTTCTGGTAAGGAAAGTCACTATTGTGCTCCCATTGCCATATATAGTGCAAATAGCCCTCCCGTCTGTTCCCAGCAAGTACAGTGTATTGGACTGAAGAGGAGCTACTGTTCTTCTCAGTTTCCTAAGCAGAGTTGAACTAAATATGGTCCGTGTGTGTAGGAAGCACAGTTCTTTTTTTCTGAGCAAGCTCACTGTTCTGGCCCTATAGGAAACACAGTAGAGTAGAAGAGTGCTCTTTTCTCAAAAGCAGAGTGTGTTTCTTGTAAAGCGAGCTAGAGTTTGTTTCCCAGTCCTAAATGGAGTTGAATCACATGCAGTTTCTGGTCCTACAAGCAAGAGTTGTTTTCTGGCAAGAAGAGTCACTATTGCGCTGTCATTGACATACACAGGCCAAATAGCACTGGCGTCTGTTCCCAGCAAGTACAGTGTATTGGACTAATAGGATCTATTGTTCTTGTCAGGTTCCTAAGCAGACTTGAACTAGATATGGCCTTGTGTGTAGGAAGCACAGTTTTTTTGTTCTGAGCAAGCTCACTGTTCTGGCCCTATAGGAAACACAGTAGAGTAGAAGAGTGTTCTTTTCTCAAAAGCAGAGTGTGTTTCTTGTAAAGCGAGCTAGAGTTTGTTTCCCAGTCCTAAATGGAGTTGAATCACATGCAGTTTCTGGTCCTATGAACAAGAGTTGTTTTCTGGTAAGGAAAGTCACTATTGCGCTCCCATTGCCCAACACAAGGCAAATAGCACTCGCGTCTTTTCCCAGCAAGTACAGTGTATTGGACTGAATAGGAGCTACTGTTCTTGTCAGTTTCCTAAGCAGAGTTGAACTAGATGTGGTCCGTGTGTGTATTAAGCACAGTTCTTTTGTTCTGAGCAAGCTCACTGTTTGGATCCCATAGGAAACACAGTAGAGTAGAAGAGTGCTATTTTCTAAAAAGCAGAGTGTGTTTCTTGTAAGGCGAGCTAGCATTTGTTTCCCAGTCCTAAATGGAATGGAATCACATGCAGTTCTAGTCCGATGAGCAAGAGTTGTTTTCTGGTAAGGAAAGTCACTATTGCGCTCCCATTGCCATACACAGTACAAATAGCACTCCCGTCTGTTCCCAGCAAGTACAGTGTATTGGACTGAAGAGGATCTACTGTTCTTGTCAGTTTTCTAAGCAGAGTTGAACTAGATATGGCCCATGTATGTAGGAAGCACAGTTCTTTTGTTCTGAGCAAGCTCACTGTTTTGGCCCTATAGGAAACACAGTAGAGTAGAAGAGTGCTCTTACTCAAAAGCAGAGTTTGTTTCTTGTGAGGCGAGCTAGTGTTTGTTTCCCAGTCCTAAATGGAGTAGAATCACATGCAGTTTTTGGTCCTACGAGCAAGAGTTGTTTTCTGGTAAGGAAAGTCACTATTGTGCTCCCATGCCATACACAGTGCAAATAGCACTCGCGTCTGTTCCCAGCAAGTACAGTGTATTGGAATGAAGAGGAGCTACTGTTCTTGTCAGTTTCCTAAGCAGAGTTGAACTAGATATGGCCCGTGTGTGTAGGAAGCACAGTTTCTTTGTTCTGAGCAAGCTCACTGTCAGACCACATAGGAAACACGGTAGAGTAGAAGAGTTCTCTTTTCTCAAAAGCAGAGTGTGTTTCTTGTAAGGCGAGCTAGAGTTTGTTTCCCAGTCCTAAATGGAGTTGAATCCCATGCAGTTTCTGGTCCTATGAGCAAGAGTTGTTTTCTGGTAAGAAGAGTCACTATTGTGCTCCCATTGCCACACACAGGGCAAATAGCACTCGGTTTGTTCCCAGCATGTACAGTGTATTCGACTGAAGAGGAGCTACTGTTCTTTTCAGTTTCCAACCAGAGTTGAACTAGATATGGCCTGTGTGTGTAGGAAGCACAGTTCTTTTGTTCTGAGCAAGCTCACTGTTCAGACCCCATAGGAAACACCGTAGAGTAGAAGAGTTCTCTTTTCTCAAAAGCAGAGTGTTTTTCTTGTAAGGCGAGCAAGCGTTTGTTTCCCAGTCCTAAATGGAGTTGAATCACATGGAGTTTCTGGTCCTATGAGCAAGAGTTGTTTTCTGGTAAGAAGAGTCACTATTCCGCTCCCATTGTCATACAAAGGGCAAATAGCACTGGTGTCTGTTCCCAGCAAGTACAGTGTATTGGACTGAAGAGGAGCTACTGTTCTTGTCAGTTTCCTAAGCAGAGTTGAACTAGATATGGCCCATGTGTGTAGGAAGCACGGTTCTTTTGTTCTGAGCAAGCTCACTGTTTTGGCCCTATTGGAAACACAGTAGAGTAGAAGAGTGCTCTTACTCAAAGCAGAGTTTGTTTCTTGTGAGGCGAGCTAGCGTTTGTTTCCCAGTCCTAAATGGAGTAGAATCACATGCAGTTTTTGGTCCTACGAGCAAGAGTTGTTTTCTGGTAAAGAAAGTCACTATTGTGTTCCCATGCCATACACAGTGCAAATAGCACTCGCATCTGTTCCCAGCAAGTACAGTGTATTGGACTGAAGAGGAGCTACTGTTCTTGTCACTCTCCTAAGCAGAGTTGAACTCGATATGTCCCGTGTGCGTAGGAACCACAGTTCTTTTGTTCTGAGCAAGCTCACTGTTCGGACCCTATAGAAAACACAGTAGAGTAGATGAGTGCACTTTTCTCAAAAGCAGAGTGTGTTTCTCATAAGGCAAGCTAGCGTTTGTTTCCCAGTCCTAAATGGAGTTGAATCACATGCAGTTTCTGGTCCTAAGAGCAAGAGTTGATTTATGGTAAGAGGAGTCACTATTGAGCTGCCATTGCCATACACAGGACAAATAGGACTGGCGTCTGCTCCCAGCAAGTACAGTGTATTGGACGGAAGAGAATCTTCTGTTCTTGTCAGGTTACTAAGCAGACTTGAACTAGATATGGCCGTTTATGTAGGAAGCACAGTTCTTTTGTTCTGAGAAAGCTCACTGTTCGGACCCCATAGGAAACACAGTAGAGTAGATGTGTGCCCTATTCTCAAAAGCAGAATGTGTTTCTTGTAAGGTTAGGTAGCGTTTGTTTCCCAGTCCTAAATGGAGTTGAATCACATGCAATTTCTGGTCCTAAGAGCAAGAGTTGTTTTGTGGTAAGGAGAGTCACTATTGCGCTCCCATTGTCATACACAGGGCAAATAGCACTGGCGTCTGTTCCCAGCAAGTACAGTGTATTGGTCTGAAGAGGAGCTACTGTTCTTGTCAGTTTCCTAAGCAGAATTGAACTAGATATGGCCCGTGTGTGTAGGAAGCACAGTTCTTTTGTTCTGAGCAATCTCACTGTTCTGGCCCTATAAGAAACACAGTAGAGTAGAAAAGTGCTCTTTTCTCAAAAGCAGAGTGTGTTTCTTGTAAGTCGAGCTAGCGTTTGTTTCTCAGTCCTGAATGGAGTTGAATCAAATGCAGTTTTGTTCCTTCGAGCAAGAGTTGTTTTCTGGTAAGAAGAGTCACTATTGGGCTCCCATTGCCATACACAGTACAAATGGCACTCGCGTTTGTTTAACGCAAGTACAGTGTATTGGTCTGAAGAGGAGCTACTGTTCTTGTCAGTTTCCTAAGCAGAGTTGAACTAGATATGGCCCGTGTGTGTAGTAAGCACAGTCCTTTTGTTCTGAGCAAGCTCACTGTTTGAACCCCATAGGAAACACAGTAGAGTAAAAGAGTGCTCTTTTCTCAAGAGCAGAGTGTGTTTCTTGTAAGGCGAGCTAGCATTTGTTTCCCAGTCCTAAATGGAGTTGAAATACACATGCAGTTTCCGGTCTTACGAGCAAGAGTTGTTTTCTGGTAAGAAGAGTCACTATTGCGCTCCCTTTGCCATACACAATGCAAATAGCACTCGCGTCTGTTCCCAGCAAGTAGAGTGTATTGGACGGAAGAAGGATACTGTTCTTGTCAGTTTCCTAAGCAGAGTTGAACTAGATATAGCCCATGTGTGTGGGAAGCACAGTTCTTTTGTTCTGAGCAAACTCATTGTTCGGACACCATAGGAAACACAGTAGAGTAGAAAAGTTCTCTTTCCTCAAAAGCAGATTTTGTTTCTTGTAAGGCGAGCTAGCGGTTGTTTCCCAGTCCTAAATGGACTTGAATCACATGCAGTTTTTGGTCTTACACGCAAGAGTCCTTTCAAGTAAGGAAAGACACTATTGCGCTCCCATTGCCATACACAGTGCAAATAGCACTCGCATCTGTTCCCAGCAAGTACAGTGTATTGGACTGAAGAGGAGCTAATTCTCTTGTCAGTTTCCTAAGAAGAGTTGAACTAGAAATGGCCCGGATGTAGGAAGCCCAGTTCTTTTGTTCTGAGCAAGCTCTCTGTTCGGACCCCATAGAAAACACTGTAGAGTAGAAGAGTGCTCTTTTCTCAAAAGCAGAGTGTGTTTCTTGTAAGGCGAGCTAGCGTTTGTTTCCCAGTCCTAAATGGAGTTGAATCCCATGCAGTTTCTGGTCCTACGAGCAAGAGATGTTTTCTGGTAAGAAGAGTCACTATTGTGCTCCCATTGCTGTACACAGTGCAAATAGCACTCGTGTCTGTTGCCAGCAAATACAGTGTATTGGACTGAAGAGGAGCTACTGTTCTTGTCAGTTTCCTAAGCAGAGTTGAACTAGATATGGCCCGTGTGTGTAGGAAGCACAGTTCTTTTGTTCTGAGCAAGCTCACTCTTCAAACAACATAGGAAACACAGTAGAGTAGAAGAGTGCTCTTTTCTGAAAAGCATAGTGTGTTTCTTGTAAGGCGAGCTAGCGTTTTTTTCCCAGTCCTAAATGGAGTTCAAATACACATGCAGTTTCTGGTCCTACGAGCAAGAGTTGTTTTCTGGTTAGAAGAGTCACTATTTCGCTCCCTTTGCCATACACAGTGCAAATAGCCCTGGCGTCTGTTCCGAGCAAGTACAGTGTATTGGACTGAAGAGGAGCTACTGTTCTTGTCAGTTTCCTAAGCAGAGTTGAACTAGATATGGCCCGTGTGTAGGAAGCACAGTTCTTTTGTTCTGAGGAAGCTCACTGTTCTGGCACTACTGGAAACACAGTAGAGTAGAAGAGTGCTCTTTTCTCAAAAGCAGAATGTGTTTCTTGTAAGGCGAGCTAGTGTTTGTTTCCCAGTCCTAAATGGAGTTGAATCACATGGAGTTTCTGGTCCTACGAGCAAGAGTTGTTTTCTGGTAAGAAGAGTCACTATTGCGCTCCCATTGCCGTACACAGTGCAAATCGCACTGGTGTCTGTTCCCAGCAGGTACAGTGTATTAGACTGAAGAGGAGCTACTGTTCTCGTCAGTTTCCAAAGCAGAGTTGAAGTAGATATTGCCCGTGTGTGTAGGAAGCACAGTTCTTTTGTTCTGAGCAAGCTCACTGTTCTGGCCCTATAGGAAACACAGTAGAGTAGAAGAGTGCTCTTTTCTAAAAAGCAGAGTGTGTTTCTTGTAAGGCGAGCTAGCGTTTGTTTCCCAGTCCTAAATGGGGCTGAATCACATGCAGTTTCTGGTCCTAAGAGCAAGAGTTGTTTTCTGGTAAGAAGAGTCACTATTGCGCTCCCTTTCCCATACACAGTGCAAATAGCCCTCGCGTCTGTTCCCAGCAAGTACAGTGTATTGGACTGAAGAGGAGCTACTGTTCTTCTGAGTTTCCTAAGCAGAGTTGAACTAGATATGGCCCGTGTGTGTAGGAAGCACAGTTCTTTTGTTCTCAGCAAGCTCACTGTTCGGACCCCATAGGAAACACAGTAGAGTAGAAGAGTGCTCTTTTCTCAAAAGCAGAGTGTGTTTCTTGTAAGGCGAGCTAGTGTTTGTTTCCCAGTCAGAAATGGAGTTGAATCCCATGCAGTTTCTGGTCCTACGAGCAAGAGTTGTTTTCTGGTAAGAACAGTCACTATTTCGCTCCCATTGCCATACACAGTGCAAATAGCACTGGCGTCTGATCCCAGCAAGTACAGTGTATTGGACTGAAGAGGAGCTACTGTTCTTGTGTGTTTCCTAAGCAGAGTTGAACTAGATATGGCCCGTGTGTGTAGGAAGCACAGTTCCTTTGTTCTGAGCAAGCTCACTGTCAGACGACATAGGAAACACGGTAGAGTAGAAGAGTTCACTTTTCTCAAAAGCAGAATGTGTTTCTTGTAAGGCGAGCTAGAGTTTGTTTCCCAGTCCTAAATGGAGTTGATTCACATGCAGTTTCTGGTCCTACGAGCAAGAGTTGTTTTCTGGTAAGGAAAGTCACTATTGTGCTCCCATTGCCATACACAGTGCAAATAGCACTCGCGTCTGTTCCCAGCAAGTACAGTGTATTGGACTGAAGAGGAGCTACTGTTCTTGTGTGTTTCCTAACCAGAGTTGAACTAGATATGACCCGTGTGTGTAGGAAGCACAGTTCTTTTTTTCTGAGCAAGCTCACTGTTTGGACACCATAGGAAACACAGTAGAGTAGATGTGTGCCCTATTCTCAAAAGCAGAATGTGTTTCTTGTAAGGCGAGGTAGCGTTTGTTTCGCAATCCTAAATGGAGTTGAAACACATGCAGTTTCTGGTCCTAAGAGCAAGAGTTTTTTTGTGGTAAGAAGAGTCACTATTGCGCTCCCATTGTCACACACAGGGCAAATAGCACTGGCGTCTCTTCCCAGCAAGTACAGTGTGTTGGTCTGAAGAGGAGCTACTGTTCTTGTCAGTTTCCTAAGCAGAATTGAACTAGATATGGCCCGTGTGTGTAGGAAGCACAGTTCTTTTGTTTTGAGCAATCTCACTGTTCTGGCCCTATAGGAAACACAGTAGAGTAGAAAAGTGCTCTTTTCTCAAAAGCAGAGTGTGTTTCTTGTAAGTCGAGCTAGCGTTTGTTTCTCAGTCCTAAATGGAGTTGAATCAAATGCAGTTCTGGTCCTTCGAGCAAGAGTTGTTTTCTGGTAAGAAGAGTCACTATTGGGCTCCCATTGCCATACACAGTACAAATAGCACTCGCGTTTGTTTAACGCAAGTACAGTGTATTGGTCTGAAGAGGAGCTACTGTTCTTGTCAGTTTCCTAAGCAGAGTTGAACTAGATATGGCCCGTGTGTGTAGTAAGCACAGTCCTTTTGTTCTGAGCAAGCTCTCTGTTTGAACCCCATAGAAAACACAGTAGAGTAGAAGAGTGCTCTTTTCTCAAAAGCAGAGTGTGTTTCTTGTAAGGCGAGCTAGCATTTG
This sequence comes from Peromyscus eremicus, assembly GCF_949786415.1. Classification (NCBI taxonomy): domain Eukaryota; kingdom Metazoa; phylum Chordata; class Mammalia; order Rodentia; family Cricetidae; genus Peromyscus; species Peromyscus eremicus. Next base: position 14,400 of record NW_026736755.1, on the reverse strand, counting down.
TTTCCCAGTCCTAAATGGAGTTGAAATACACATGCAGTTTCTGGTCTTACTAGCAAGAGTTGTTTTCTGGTAAAAAGAGTCACTATTGCGCTCCCTTTGCCATACACAATGCAAATAGCACTCGCGTCTGTTCCCAGCAAGTAGAGTGTATTGGACGGAAGAAAGGATACTGTTCTTGTCAGTTTCCTAAGCAGAGTTGAACTAGATATAGCCCATGTGTGTAGGAAGCACAGTTCTTTTGTTCTGAGCAAGCTCACTGTTCGGACACCATAGGAAACACAGTAGAGTAGAATAGTGCTCTTTCCTCAAAAGCAGATTTTGTTTCTTGTAAGGCGAGCTAGCGGTTGTTTCCCAGTCTTAAATGGACTTGAATCACATGCAGTTTTTGGTCTTACACGCAAGAGTTGCTTTCAAGTAAGGAAAGACACTATTGCGCTCCCATTGCCATACACAGTGCAAATAGCACTCGCATCTGTTCCCAGCAAGTACAGTGTATTGGACTGAAGAGGAGCTAATTCTCTTGTCAGTTTCCTAAGCAGAGTTGAACTAGAAATGGCCCGGATGTAGGAAGCACAGTTCTTTTGTTCTGAGCAAGCTCTCTGTTCAGACCCCATAGGAAACACAGTAGAGTAGAAAAGTGCTCTTTTCTCAAAAGCAGAGTGTGTTTCTTGTAAGGCGAGCTAGCGTTTGTTTCCCAGTCCTAAATGGAGTTGAATCCCATGCAGTTTCTGGTCCTACGAGCAAGAGATGTTTTCTTGTAAGAAGAGTCACTATTGTGCTCCTATTGCTGTACACAGTGCAAATAGCACTCTTGTCTGTTGCCAGCAAATACAGTGTATTGGACTGAAGAGGAGCTACTGTTCTTGTCAGTTTCCTAAGCAGAGTTGAACTAGATATGGCCCGTGTGTGTAGGAAGCACAGTTCTTTTGTTCTGAGCAAGCTCACTCTTCAAACAACATAGGAAACACAGTAGAGTAGAAGAGTGCTCTTTTCTGAAAAGCATAGTGTGTTTATTGTAAGGCGAGCTAGCGTTTTTTTCCCAGTACTAAATGGAGTTCAAATACACATGCAGTTTCTGGTCCTACGAGCAAGAGTTGTTTTCTGGTTAGAAGAGTCACTATTGCGCTCCCTTTGCCATATACAGTGCAAATAGCCCTGGCGTCTGTTCCGAGCAAGTACAGTGTATTGGACTGAAGAGGAGCTACTGTTCTTGTCAGTTTCCAAAGCAGAGTTGAACTAGATATTTCCCGTGTGTGTAGGAAGCACAGTTCTTTTGTTCTGAGCAAGCTCACTCTTCAAACAACATAGGAAACACAGTAGAGTAGAAGAGTGCTCTTTTCTGAAAAGCATAGTGTGTTTCTTGTAAGGCGAGCTAGCGTTTTTTTCCCAGTCCTAAATGGAGTTCAAATACACATGCAGTTTCTGGTCCTACGAGCAAGAGTTGTTTTCTGGTTAGAAGAGTCACTATTGCGCTCCCTTTGCCATAAACAGTGCAAATAGCCCTGGCGTCTGTTCCCAGCAAGTACAGTGTATTGGACTGAAGAGGAGCTACTGTTCTTCTGAGTTTCCTAAGCAGAGTTGAACTAGATATGGCCCGTGTGTGTAGGAAGCACAGTTCTTTTGTTCTGAGCAAGCTCACTGTTCTGGTCCTATAGAAAACACAGTAGACTGGAAGAGTGCTCTTTTCTCAAAAGCAGAGTGTGTTTCTTGTAAGGCGAGCTAGCGTTTGTTTCCTAGTCCTAAATGGAGTTTAATCACATGCAGTTTCTGGTCCTACTAGCAAGAGTTGTTTTCTGGTAAGAAGAGTCACTATTGCGCTCCCATTTTCATTCACAGTGCAAATAGCACTGGCGTCTGTTCCCAGCAAGTACAGTGTATTGGACTGAAGAGGAGCTACTGTTCTTGTCAGTTTCCTAAGCAGAGTTGAACTAGATATGGCCGGTGTGTGTAGGAAGCACGGTTCTTTTGTTCTGAGCAAGCTCACTGTTAGGACCCCATAGGAAACACAGTAGAGTAGAAGTGTGCCCTTTTCTCAAAAGAGAGCGTGTTTCTTGTAAGGCGAGCTAGCGTTTGTTTCCCAGTCCTAAGTGGAGTTGAATCACATGCAGTTTCTGGTCCTAAGACCAAGAGTTGTTTTCTGATAAGAAGAGTCACTATTGCGCTCCCTATGCCATACACAGTGCAAATAGCACTCGCGTCTGTTCCCAGCAAGTAGAGTGTATTGGACTGAAGAAAGGATACTGTTCTTGTCAGTTTCCTAAGCAGAGTTGAACTAGATATGGCCCGTGTGTGTAGGAAGCACAGTTCTTTTGTTCTGAGCAAGCTCACTGTTCGGACCCTATAGAAAACACAGTAGAGTAGATGAGTGCACTTTTCTCAAAAGCAGAGTGTGTTTCTCATAAGGCAAGCTAGCTTTTGTTTCCCAGTCCTAAATGGAGTTGAATCACATGCAGTTTCTGGTCCTAAGAGCAAGAGTTGATTTATGGTAAGAGGAGTCACTATTGAGCTACCATTGCCATACACAGGACAAATAGGACTGGCGTCTGCTCCCAGCAAATACAGTGTATTGGACGGAAGAGAATCTTCTGTTCTTGTCAGGTTACTAAGCAGACTTGAACTAGATATAGCCGTTTATGTAGGAAGCACAGTTCTTTTGTTCTGAGCAAGCTCACTGTTCGGACCCCATAGGAAACACAGTAGAGTAGATGTGTGCCCTATTCTCAAAAGCAGAATGTGTTTCTTGTAAGGCGAGGAAGCGTTTGTTTCCCAATCCTAAATGGAGTTGAATCACATGCAGTTTCTGGTCCTAAGAGCAAGAGTTGTTTTGTGGTAAGAAGAGTCACTATTGCGCTCCCATTGTCATACACAGGGCAAATAGCACTGGCGTCTGTTCCCAGCAAGTACAGTGTATTGGTCTGAAGAGGAGCTACTGTTCTTGTCAGTTTCCTAAGCAGAATTGAACTAGATATGGCCCGTGTGTGTAGGAAGCACAGTTCTTTTGTTCTGAGCAATCTCACTGTTCTGGCCCTATAGGAAACACAGTAGAGTAGAAAAGTGCTCTTTTCTCAAAAGCAGAGTGTGTTTCTTGTAAGGCGAGCTAGCGTTTGTTTCTCAGTCCTAAATGGAGTTGAATCAAATGCAGTTTTGGTCCTTCGAGCAAGAGTTGTTTTCTGGTAAGAAGAGTCACTATTGGGCTCCCATTGCCATACACAGTACAAATAGCCCTCGCGTTTGTTTAACACAAGTACAGTGTATTGGTCTGAAGAGGAGCTACTGTTCTTGTCAGTTTCCTAAGCAGAGTTGAACTAGATATGGCCCGTGTGTGTAGTAAGCACAGTCCTTTTGTTCTGAGCAAGCTCACTGTTAGAACCCCGTAGGAAACACAGTAGAGTAGAAGAGTGCTCTTTTCTCAAAAGCAGAGTGTGTTTCTTGTAAGGCGAGCTAGCATTTGTTTCCCAGTCCTAAATGGAGTTGAAATACACATGCAGTTTCTGGTCTTACGAGCAAGAGTTGTTTTCTGTTAAGAAGAGTCACTATTGCGCTCCCTTTGCAATACACAATGCAAATAGCACTCGCGTCTGTTCCCAGCACGTAGAGTGTATTGGACGGAAGAAGGATACTCTTCTTGTCAGTTTCCTAAGCAGAGTTGAACTAGATATAGCCCATGTGTGTGGGAAGCACAGTTCTTTTGTTCTGAGCAAGCTCATTGTTCGGACACCATAGGAAACACAGTAGAGTAGAAAAGTTCTCTTTCCTCAAAAGCAGATTTTGTTTCTTGTAAGGCGAGCTAGCGGTTGTTTCCCAGTCCTAAATGGACTTGAATCACATGCAGTTTTTGGTCTTACACGCAAGAGTTGCTTTCAAGTAAGGAAAGACACTATTGCGCTCCCATTGCCATACACAGTGCAAATAGCACTTGCATCTGTTCCCAGCAAGTACACTGTATTGGACTGAAGAGGAGCTAATTCTCTTGTCAGTTTCCTAAGCAGAGTTGAATTAGAAATGGCCCGGATGTAGGAAGCACAGTTCTTTTGTTCTGAGCAAGCTCTCTGTTCGGACCCCATAGAAAACACTGTAGAGTAGAAGAGTGCTCTTTTCTCAAAAGCAGAGTGTGTTTCTTGTAAGGCGAGCTAGCGTTTGTCTCCCAGTCCTAAGTGGAGTTGAATCCCATGCAGTTTCTGGTCCTACGAGCAAGAGATGTTTTCTGGTAAGAAGAGTCACTATTGTGCTCCCATTGCTGTACACAGTGCAAATAGCACTCGTGTCTGTTGCCAGCAAATACAGTGTATTGGACTGAAGAGGAGCTACTGTTCTTGTCAGTTTCCTAAGCAGAGTTGAACTAGATATGGCCCGTGTGTGTAGGAAGCACAGTTCTTTTGTTCTGAGCAAGCTCACTCTTCAAACAACATAGGAAACACAGTAGAGTAGAAGAGTGCTCTTTTCTGAAAATCACAGTGTGTTTCTTGTCAGGCGAGCTAGCGTTTTTTTCCCAGTCCTAATTGGAGTTCAAATACACATGCAGTTTCTGGTCCTACGAGCAAGAGTTGTTTTCTGGTTAGAAGAGTCACTATTGCGCTCCCTTTGCCATACACAGTGCAAATAGCCCTGGCGTCTGTTTCGAGCAAGTACAGTGTATTGGACTGAAGAGGAGCTACTGTTCTTGTCAGTTTTCAAAGTAGAGTTGAACTAGATATCGCGTGTGTGTGTAGGAAGCACAGTTCTTTTGTTCTGAGGAAGCTCACTGTTCTGGCACTACAGGAAACACAGTAGAGTAGAAGAGTGCTCTTTTCTAAAAAGCAGAGTGTGTTTCTTGTAAGGCGAGCTAGCGTTTGTTTCCCAGTCCTAAATGGGTCTGAATCACATGCAGTTTCTGGTCCTAAGAGCAAGAGTTGTTTTCTGGTAAGAAGAGTCACTATTGCGCTCCCTTTGCCATACACAGTGCAAATAGCCCTCGCGTCTGTTCCCAGCAAGTACAGTGTATTGGACTGAAGAGGAGCTACTGTTCTTCTGAGTTTCCTAAGCAGAGTTGAACTAGATATGGCCCGTGTGTGTAGGAAGCACAGTTCTTTTTTTCTCAGCAAGCTCACTGTTCGGACCCCATAGGAAACACAGTAGAGTAGAAGAGTGCTCTTTTCTCAAAAGCAGAGAGTGTTTCTTGTAAGGCGAGCTTGGGTTTGTTTCCCAGTCCTAAATGGAGTTGAATCAAATGCAGTTTTTCGTCCTACGAGCAAGAGTTATTTTCTGGTAAGAAGAGTCACTATTGCGCTCCCTTTGCCATACACAGTGCAAATAGCACTGGCGTCTGTTCCCAGCAAGTACAGTGTATTGGACTGAAGAATAGCTACTGTTCTTGTCAGTTTCCTGAGAAGAGTTGAACTAGATATGACCCGTGTGTGTAGGAAGCACAGTTCTTTTGTTCTGAGCAAGCTCACTGTTCTGGTCCTATAGAAAACACAGTAGAGTGGAAGAGTGCTCTTTTCTCAAAAGCAGAGTGTGTTTCTTGTAAGGCAAGCTAGCGTTTGTTTCCTAGTCCTAAATGGAGTTGAATCACATGCAGTTTCTGGTCCTACTAGCAAGAGTTGTTTTCTGGTAAGAAGAGTCACTATTGCGCTCCCATTGTCATTCACAGTGCAAATAGCACTGGCGTCTGTTCCCAGCAAGTACAGTGTATTGGACTGAAGCAGAGCTACTGTTCTTGTCAGTTTCCTAAGCAGAGTTGAACTAGATATGGCCATTGTGTGTAGGAAGCACGGTTCTTTTGTTCTGAGCAAGCTCACTGTTAGGACCCCATAGGAAACACAGTAGAGTAGAAGTGTGCCCTTTTCTCAAAAGAGAGCGTGTTTCTTGTAAGGCGAGCTAGCGTTTGTTTCCCAGTCCTAAGTGGAGTTGAATCACATGCAGTTTCTGGTCCTAAGACCAAGAGTTGTTTTCTGATAAGAAGAGTCACTATTGCGCTCCCTTTGCCATACACAGTGCAAATAGCCCTCGCGTCTGTTCCCAGCAAGTAGAGTGTATTGGACTGAAGAAAGGATACTGTTCTTGTCAGTTTCCTAAGCAGAGTTGAACTAGATATGGCCCGTGTGTGTAGGAAGCACAGTTCTTTTGTTCTGAGCAAGCTCACTGTTCGGACACCATAGGAAACACAGTAGAGTAGAATAGTTCTCTTTCCTCAAAAGCAGATTTTGTTTCTTGTAAGGCGAGCTAGCATTTGTTTCCCAGTCCTAAATGGACTTGAATCACATGCAGTTTTTGGTCTTACACGCAAGAGTTGCGTTCAAGTAAGGAAAGACACTATTGCGCTCCCATTGCCATTCACAGTGCAAATAGCACTCGCATCTGTTCCCAGCAAGTACAGTGTATTGGACTGAAGAGGAGCTGCTTCTCTTGTCAGTTTCCTAAGCAGAGTTGAACTAGATATGGCCCGGATGTAGGAAGCACAGTTCTTTTGTTCTGAGCAAGCTCTCTGTTCGGACCCCATAGGAAACACAGTAGAGAAAAGAGTGCTCTTTTCTCAAAAGCAGAGTGTGTTTCTTGTAAGGCAAGCTAGCGTTTGTTTCCCAGTCCTAAATGGAGTTGAATCCCATGCAGTTTCTGGTCCTTCAAGCAAGAGTTGTTTTCTGGTAAGAAGAGTCACTATTGTGCTCCCATTGCTGTACACAGTGCAAATAGCACTCGCGTCTGTTGCCAGCAAATACAGTGTATTGGACTGAAGAGGAGCTACTGTTCTTGTCAGTTTCCTAAGCAGAGTTGAACTAGTTAAGGCCCGTGTGTGTAGGAAGCACAGTTCTTTTGTTCTGAGCAAGCTCAAAGTTCTGGCACTATAGGAAACACAGTAGAGTAGAAGAGTGCTCTTTTCTCAAAAGCAGAGTGTGTTTCTTGTAAGGCTAGCTAGCGTTTGTTTCCCAGTACTAAATGGAGGTGAATCAAATGCAGTATTTGGTCCTACGAGCAAGAGTTGTTTTTTGGTAAGAAGAGTCACTATTGCGCTCCCATTGCCATACACAGTACAAATAGCACTCGCGTCTGTTCCCAACAAGTACAGTGTATTGGACTAAAGAGGAGCTACTGTTCTTGTCAGTTTCCTAAGGAGAGTTGAACTAGATATGGCCCGTGTGTGTAGGAAGCACAGTTCTTTTGTTCTGAGCAAGCTCACTGTTCAAACCCCAGAGGAAACCCAGTAGAGCAGAAGAGTGCTCTTTTCTCAAAAGCAGAGTGTGTTTCTTGTAAGGCGAGCTTGCGTTCGTTTCCCAGTCCTAAATGGAGTTGAATCCCATGCAGTTTCTGGTCCTAAGAGCAAGAGATGTTTTCTGGTAAGAAGAGTCACTATTGTGCTCCCATTGCTGTATACAGTGCAAATAGCACTCGTGTCTGTTGCCAGCAAATACAGTGTATTTGACTGAAGAGGAGCTACTGTTCTTGTCAGTTTCCTAAGCAGAGTTGAACTAGATATGGCCCGTGTGTGTAGGAAGCACAGTTCTTTTGTTCTGAGCAAGCTCACTCTTCAAACAACATAGGAAACACAGTAGAGTAGAAGAGTGCTCTTTTCTGAAAAGCATAGTGTGTTTCTTTTAAGGCGAGCTAGCGTTTTTTTCCCAGTCCTAAATGGAGTTCAAATACACATGCAGTTTCTGGTCCTACGAGCAAGAGTTGTTTTCTGGTTAGAAGAGTCACTATTGCGCTCCCTTTGCCATACACAGTGCAAATAGCCCTGGCGTCTGTTCCCAGCAAGTACAGTGTATTGGACTGAAGAGGAGCTACTGTTCTTGTCAGTTTCTTAAGCAGAGTTGAACTAGATATGGCCGGTGTGTGTAGGAAGCACGGTTCTTTTGTTCTGAGCAAGCTCACTGTTAGGACCCCATAGGAAACACAGTAGAGTAGAAGTGTGCCCTTTTCTCAAAAGAGAGAGTGTTTCTTGTAAGGCGAGCTAGCGTTTGTTTCCCAGTCCTAAGTGGAGTTGAATCACATGCAGTTTCTGGTCCTAAGACCAAGAGTTGTTTTCTGATAAGAAGAGTCACTATTGCGCTCCCTTTGCCATACACAGTGCAAATAGCACTCGCGGCTGTTCCCAGCAAGTAGAGTGTATTGGACTGAAGAAAGGATACTGTTCTTGTCAGTTTCCTAAGCAGAGTTGAACTAGATATGGCCCGTGTGTGTAGGAAGCACAGTTCTTTTGTTCTGAGCAAGCTCACTGTTCGGACACCATAGGAAACACAGTAGAGTAGAATAGTGCTCTTTCCTCAAAAGCAGATTTTGTTTCTTGTAAGGCGAGCTAGCGGTTGTTTCCCAGTCTTAAATGGACTTGCATCACATGCAGTTTTTGGTCTTACACGCAAGAGTTGCTTTCAAGTAAGGAAAGACACTATTGCGCTCCCATTGCCATACACAGTGCAAATAGCACTCACATCTGTTCCCAGCAAGTACAGTGTATTGGACTGAAGAGGAGCTAATTCTCTTGTCAGTTTCCTAAGCAGAGTTGAACTAGAAATGGCCCGGATGTAGGAAGCACAGTTCTTTTGTTCTGAGCAAGCTCTCTGTTCAGACCCCATATGAAACACAGTAGAGTAGAAAAGTGCTCTTTTCTCAAAAGCAGAGTGTGTTTCTTGTAAGGCGAGCTAGCGTTTGTTTCCCAGTCCTAAATGGAGTTGAATCCCATGCAGTTTCTGGTCCTACGAGCAAGAGATGTTTTCTTGTAAGAAGAGTCACTATTGTGCTCCCATTGCTGTACACAGTGCAAATAGCACTCGTGTCTGTTGCCAGCAAATACAGTGTATTTGACTGAAGAGGAGCTACTGTTCTTGTCAGTTTCCTAAGCAGAGTTGAACTAGATATGGCCCGTGTGTGTAGGAAGCACAGTTCTTTTGTTCTGAGCAAGCTCACTCTTCAAACAACATAGGAAACACAGTAGAGTAGAAGAGTGCTCTTTTCTGAAAAGCATAGTGTGTTTCTTGTAAGGCGAGCTAGCGTTTTTTTCCCAGTCCTAAATGGAGTTCAAATACACATGCAGTTTCTGGTCCTACGAGCAAGAGTTGTTTTCTGGTTAGAAGAGTCACTATTTCGCTCCCTTTGCCATACACAGTGCAAATAGCCCTGGCGTCTGTTCCGAGCAAGTACAGTGTATTGGACTGAAGAGGAGCTACTGTTCTTGTCAGTTTCCAAAGCAGAGTTGAACTAGATATCGCGTGTGTGTGTAGGAAGCACAGTTCTTTTGTTCTGAGCAAGCTCACTGTTCTGGCCCTATAGGAAACACAGTAGAGTAGAAGAGTGCTCTTTTCTAAAAAGCAGAGTGTGTTTCTTGTAAGGCGAGCTAGCGTTTGTTTCCCAGTCCTAAATGGGGCTGAATCACATGCAGTTTCTGGTCCTAAGAGCAAGAGTTGTTTTCTGGTAAGAAGAGTCACTATTGCGCTCCCTTTGCCATACACAGTGCAAATAGCCCTCGCGTCTGTTCCCAGCAAGTACAGTGTATTGGACTGAAGAGGAGCTACTGTTCTTCTGAGTTTCCTAAGCAGAGTTGAACTAGATATGGCCCGTGTGTGTAGGAAGCACAGTTCTTTTGTTCTCAGCAAGCTCACTGTTCGGACCCCATAGGAAACACAGTAGAGTAGAAGAGTGCTCTTTTCTCAAAAGCAGAGAGTGTTTCTTGTAAGGCGAGCTTGGGTTTGTTTCCCAGTCCTAAATGGAGTTGAATCAAATGCAGTTTTTCGTCCTACGAGCAAGAGTTGTTTTCTGGTAAGAAGAGTCACTATTGCGCTCCCTTTGCCATACACAGTGCAAATAGCACTGGCGTCTGTTCCCAGCAAGTACAGTGTATTGGACTGAAGAGTAGCTACTGTTCTTGTCAGTTTCCTGAGCAGAGTTGAACTAGATATGACCCGTGTGTGTAGGAAGCACAGTTCTTTTGTTCTGAGCAAGCTCACTGTTCTGGTCCTATAGAAAACACAGTAGAGTGGAAGAGTGCTCTTTTCTCAAAAGCAGAGTGTGTTTCTTGTAAGGCAAGCTAGCGTTTGTTTCCTAGTCCTAAATGGAGTTTAATCACATGCAGTTTCTGGTCCTACTAGCAAGAGTTGTTTTCTGGTAAGAAGAGTCACTATTGCGCTCCCATTGTCATTCACAGTGCAAATAGCACTGGCGTCTGTTCCCAGCAAGTACAGTGTATTGGACTGAAGAGGAGCTACTGTTCTTGTCAGTTTCCTAAGCAGAGTTGAACTAGATATGGCCGGTGTGTGTAGGAAGCACGGTTCTTTTGTTCTGAGCAAGCTCACTGTTAGGACCCCATAGGAAACACAGTAGAGTAGAAGTGTGCCCTTTTCTCAAAAGAGAGCGTGTTTCTTGTAAGGCGAGCTAGCGTTTGTTTCCCAGTCCTAAGTGGAGTTGAATCACATGCAGTTTCTGGTCCTAAGACCAAGAGTTGTTTTCTGATAAGAAGAGTCACTATTGCGCTCCCTTTGCCATACACAGTGCAAATAGCCCTCGCGTCTGTTCCCAGCAAGTAGAGTGTATTGGACTGAAGAAAGGATACTGTTCTTGTCAGTTTCCTAAGCAGAGTTGAACTAGATATGGCCCGTGTTTGTAGGAAGCACAGTTCTTTTGTTCTGAACAAGCTCACTGTTCTGGTCCTATAGAAAACACAGTAGAGTGGATAGTGCTCTTTTCTCAAAAGCAGAGTGTGTTTCTTGTATAGCGAGCTAGCGTTTGTTTCCCAGTCCTAAATGGACTTGAATCACATGCAGTTTTTGGTCTTACATGCAAGAGTTGCTTTCAAGTAAGGAAAGACACTATTGCGCTCCCATTGCCATTCACAGTGCAAATAGCACTCGCATCTGTTCCCAGCAAGTACAGTGTATTGGACTGAAGAGGAGCTACTTCTCTTGTCAGTTTCCTAAGCAGAGTTGAACTAGATATGGCCCGGATGTAGGAAGCACAGTTCTTTTGTTCTGAGCAAGCTCTCTGTTCGGACCCCATAGGAAAAACAGTAGAGAAAAGAGTGCTCTTTTCTCAAAAGCAGAGTGTGTTTCTTGTGAGGCGAGCTAGCGTTTGTTTCCCAGTCCTAAATGGAGTTGAATCCCATGCAGTTTCTGGTCCTACAAGCAAGAGTTGTTTTCTGGTAAGAAGAGTCACTATTGTGCTCATATTGCTGTACACAGTGCAAATAGCACTCGCGTCTGTTGCCAGCAAATACAGTGTATTGGACTGAAGAGGAGCTACTGTTCTTGTCAGTTTCCTAAGCAGAGTTGAACTAGATATGGCCCGTGTGTGTAGGAAGCACAGTTCTTTTGTTCTGAGCAAGCTCAAAGTTCTGGCCCTATAGGAAACACAGTAGAGAAGAAGAGTGCTCTTTTCTCAAAAGCAGAGTGTGTTTCTTGTAAGGCTAGCTAGCGTTTGTTTCCCAGTACTAAATGGAGGTGAATCAAATGCAGTATTTGGTCCTACGAGCAAGAGTTGTTTTCTGGTAAGAAGAGTCACTATTGCGCTCCCATTGCCATACACGGTACAAAGAGCACTCGCGTCTGTTCCCAACAAGTACAGTGTATTGGACTAAAGAGGAGCTACTGTTCTTGTCAGTTTCCTAAGGAGAGTTGAACTAGATATGGCCCGTGTGTGTAGGAAGCACAGTTCTTTTGTTCTGAGCAAGCTCACTGTTAGGACCCCATAGGAAACACAGTAGAGTAGAAGTGTGCCCTTTTCTCAAAAGCAGAGTGTGTTTCTTGTAAGGCGAGCTTGGGTTTGTTTCCCAGTCCTAAATGGAGTTGAATCAAATGCAGTTTTTCGTCCTACGAGCAAGAGTTGTTTTCTGGTAAGAAGAGTCACTATTGCGCTCCCTTTGCCATACACAGTGCAAATAGCACTGGCGTCTGTTCCCAGCAACTACAGTGTATTGGACTGAAGAGTAGCTACTGTTCTTGTCAGTTTCCTGAGCAGAGTTGAACTAGATATGACCCGTGTGTGTAGGAAGCACAGTTCTTTTGTTCTGAGCAAGCTCACTGTTCTGGTCCTATAGAAAACACAGTAGAGTGGAAGAGTGCTCTTTTCTCAAAAGCAGAGTGTGTTTCTTGTAAGGCAAGCTAGCGTTTGTTTCCTAGTCCTAAATGGAGTTGAATCACATGCAGTTTCTGGTCCTACTAGCAAGAGTTGTTTTCTGGTAAGAAGAGTCACTATTGCGCTCCCATTGTCATTCACAGTGCAAATAGCACTGGCGTCTGTTCCCAGCAAGTACAGTGTATTGGACTGAAGAGGAGCTACTGTTCTTGTCAGTTTCCTAAGCAGAGTTGAACTAGATATGGCCGGTGTGTGTAGGAAGCACGGTTCTTTTGTTCTGAGCAAGCTCACTGTTAGGACCCCATAGGAAACACAGTAGAGTAGAAGTGTGCCCTTTTCTCAAAAGAGAGCGTGTTTATTGTAAGGCGAGCTAGCGTTTGTTTCCCAGTCCTAAGTGGAGTTGAATCACATGCAGTTTCTGGTCCTAAGACCAAGAGTTGTTTTCTGATAAGAAGAGTCACTATTGCGCTCCCTTTGCCATACACAGTGCAAATAGCACTCGCGTCTGTTCCCAGCAAGTAGAGTGTATTGGACTGAAGAAAGGATACTGTTCTTGTCAGTTTCCTAAGCAGAGTTGATCTAGATATGGCCCGTGTGTGTAGGAAGCACAGTTCTTTTGTTCTGAGCAAGCTCACTGTTCGGACACCATAGGAAACACAGTAGAGTAGAATAGTTCTCTTTCCTCAAAAGCAGATTTTGTTTCTTGTAAGGTGAGCTAGCGTTTGTTTCCCAGTCCTAAATGGACTTGAATCACATGCAGTTTTTGGTCTTACACGCAAGAGTTGCTTTCAAGTAAGGAAAGACACTATTGCGCTCCCATTGCCATTCACAGTGCAAATAGCACTCGCATCTGTTCCCAGCAAGTACAGTGTATTGGACTGAAGAGGAGCTACTTCTCTTGTCAGTTTCCTAAGCAGAGTTGAACTAGATATGGCCCGGATGTAGGAAGCACAGATCTTTTGTTCTGAGCAAGCTCTCTGTTCGGACCCCATAGGAAACACAGTAGAGAAAAGAGTGCTCTTTTCTCAAAAGCAGAGTGTGTTTCTTGTAAGGCAAGCTAGCGTTTGTTTCCCAGTCCTAAATGGAGTTGAATCCCATGCAGTTTCTGGTCCTACAAGCAAGAGTTGTTTTCTGGTAAGAAGAGTCACTATTGTGCTCCCATTGCTGTACACAGTGCAAATAGCACTCGCGTCTGTTGCCAGCAAATACAGTGTATTGGACTGAAGAGGAGCTACTGTTCTTGTCAGTTTCCTAAGCAGAGTTGAACTAGTTATGGCCCGTGTGTGTAGGAAGCACAGTTCTTTTGTTCTGAGCAAGCTCAAAGTTCTGGCCCTATAGGAAACACAGTAGAGCAGAAGAGTGCTCTTTTCTCAAAAGCAGAGTGTGTTTCTTGTAAGGCTAGCTAGCGTTTGTTTCCCAGTACTAAATGGAGGTGAATCAAATGCAGTATTTGGTCCTACGAGCAAGAGTTGTTTTTTGGTAAGAAGAGTCACTATTGCGCTCCCATTGCCATACACAGTACAAATAGCACTCGCGTCTGTTCCCAACAAGTACAGTGTATTGGAGTAAAGAGGAGCTACTGTTCTTGTCAGTTTCCTAAGGAGAGTTGAACTAGATATGGCCCGTGTGTGTAGGAAGCACAGTTCTTTTGTTCTGAGCAGCTCACTGTTCGAACCCCAGAGGAAACACAGTAGAGCAGAAGAGTGCTCTTTTCTCAAAAGCAGAGTGTGTTTCTTGTAAGGTGAGCTAGCGTTTGTTTCCCAGTACTAAATGGAGTTGAATCCCATGCAGTTTCTGGTCCTACCAGCAAGAGATGTTTTCTGGTAAGAAGAGTCACTATTGTGCTCCCATTGCTGTACACAGTGCAAATAGCACTCACGTCTGTTGCCAGCAAATACAGTGTATTGCACTGAAGAGGAGCTACTGTTCTTGTCAGTTTCCTAAGCAGAATTGAACTAGATATGGCCCGTGTGTGTAGGAAGCACAGTTCTTTTGTTCTGAGCAAGCTCAAAGTTCTGGCCTTATAGGAAACACAGTAGAGAAGAAGAGTGCTCTTTTCTCAAAAGCAGAGTGTGTTTCTTGTAAGGCTAGCTAGCATTTGTTTCCCAGTACTAAATGGAGGTGAATCAAATGCAGTATTTGGTCCTACGAGCAAGAGTTGTTTTCTGGTAAGAAGAGTCACTATTGCGCTCCCATTGCCATACACAGTACAAATAGCACTCGCGTCTGTTCCCAACAAGTACAGTGTATTGGACGAAAGAGGAGCTACTGTTCTTGTCAGTTTCCTAAGGAGAGTTGAACTAGATATGGCCCGTGTATGTAGGAAGCACAGATCTTTTGCTCTGAGCAAGCTCACTGTTAGGACCC
>NW_026736754.1:0-60000 GCF_949786415.1 Peromyscus eremicus | reverse complement strand
GCGAGTGCTATTTGCACATTGTATGGCAATGGGAGCGCAAGAGTGATTCCTTACCAGAAAACAACTCTTGCTCGTAGGACCAGAAACTGCATGTGATTCAACTCTATTTCTGACTGGGAAACAAACACTATCTCGGCTTACAAGAAACAGACTTTGCTTTTGAGAAAAGAGCACTCTTCTACTCTACACTGTTTCCTATGGGGTCCGAACAGTGAGCTTGCTCAGAACAAAAGAACTGTGCTTCCTACATACACGGGCCATATCTAGTTCAACTCTGCTTAGGAAACTGACAAGAACAGTAGCTCCTCTTCAGTCCAATACACTGTACTTGCTGGGAACAGACGCAAGTGCTATTTGCACTGTGTATGGCAAAGAGAGCGCAATAGTGACTTTCCTTACCAGAAAACAACTCTTGCTCATAGGACCAAAAACTGCATGTGTCTCAACTGCTTTTAGGACTGGGAAACAAATGCTAGTTCGACTTACAAGAAAAACAGTCTGCTTTTGAGAAAAGAGCACTCTTCTAATCTACTGTTTTTCCTTTGGGACCAGAACAGTGAGCTTGCTCAGAACAAAAGAACTGTGCTTCCTACATACACGGGCCATATCTAGTTCAACTCTGCTTAAAAAACTGACAAGAAAAGAGCTCCTCTTCAGTCCAATACACTGTACTTGCTGTGAACAGACGCGAGTGCTACTTGCACTGTGTATGGCAATGGGAGCGCAATAGTGACTCTTCTTACCAGAACAACTCTTGCTCGTAGGACCAGAAACTGCATGGGATTCAACTCCATCTCTTACTTGGAAACAATCACTAGCTCTCCTTACAAGAAACACTCTCTGCTTTTGAGAAAAGAGCATTCTTCTACTCTACACAGTTTCCTATGGGGTCCGAACAGTGAGCTTGCTCAGAACAAAAGAACTGTGTTTCCTGCACACATGGGCCATATCTAGTTCAACTATGCTTAGGAAACTGACAAGAACAGTAGCTCCTCTTCAGTCCAATACTCTGTACTTGCTGGGAACAGACGCGAGTGCTATTTGCACTGTGTATGGCAATGGGAGCGCAATAGTGACTTTCCTTACCAGAAAAAAACTGTTGCTCGTAAACCAAAAACTGCATGTGATTCAACTCCATTTAGGACTGGGAAACAAACGCTAGCTCGACTTACAGGACACACACTGTGCTTTTCAGAAATGATCACTCATCTACTCTACTGTGTTTCCTATAGGGCCAAAACAGTGAGCGTGCTCAGAACAAAAGAACTGTGCTTCCTACACACACGGGCCATATCTAGTTCAATTCTGTATAGGAAAATGACAAAAACAGTAGATCCTCTTCAGTCCAATACAATGTACATGCTGGGAAAAGACGCCAGTGCTATTTGCCCTGTGTATGACAATGGGAGTGCAATAGTGACTCTTCTTACCAGAAAACTACTCTTGCTCGTAGGACCAGAAACTGCATGTGATTCAACTCCATTTACGACTGGGAAACAAACGCTAGCTCGCCTTACAAGAAACATACTCTGCTTTTGAGAAAAGAGCAGTCTTCTACTCTACTGTGTTTCCTATGGGGTCTGAACAGTGAGCTTGCAAGAAAAAAATGAACTGTGCTTCCTACACACACGGGCCATATCTAGTTCAACTCTGCTTAGGAAACTGACAAGAACAGTAGCTCCTCTTCAGTCCAATACACTGTACTTGCTGGGAACAGACACAAGTGCTATTTGCACTCTGTATGATAATGGGAGCACAATAGTGACTTCCCTTACCAGAAAACAATTCTTGCTCGTAGGAACAAAAACTGGATGTGATTCAACTCCATTTAGGACTGGGAAACAAACGCTAGCTCGCCTTGCAAGAAACACACTCTGCTTTTGAGAAAAGGGCACTCTTCTACTCTACTGTGTTTCCTATGGGGTCCGAACAGTGAGCTTGCTCAGAACAAAATAACAGTGCTTCCTACACACACGGTCATATCTAGTTCAATTCTGCTTATGAAACTGACAAGAACAGTAGATCCTCTTCCGTCCAATACACTGTACATGCTGGGAACAGACGCCAGTGCTATTTGCCCTGTGTATGACAATGGGAGCACAATAGTGTCTATTCATACCAGAAAAAAACTCTTGCTCGTAGGACCAGAAACTAAATTTGATTCAACTCCATTTAAGATTGGGAAACAAACGCTAGCTCACCTTACAAGAAACACACTCTGCTTTTGAGAAAAGATCACTCTTCTACTCTATTGTTTTTCCTATAGGTTCAGAACAGTGAGCTTGCTCAGAACAAAAGAACTGTGCTTTCTACACACAAGGGTCATATCTAGTTCAACTCTGCTTAGGAATCTGACAAAAACAGTAGCTCCTATTCAGTCAAACACACTGTACTTGCTGGAAACAGACGCGAGTGCTATTTGTACTGTGTATGGCAATGGGAGAGCAATAGTGACTCTTCTTACCAGAAAACAACTCTTGCTCGTAGGACCAGAAACTGCATGTGATTCAACTCCATTTAGGACTGGGAAACAAACGCTAGCTCGCCTTACAAGAAACACACTCTGCTTTTGAGAAAAGAGCAGTAATTTACTCTAATGTGTTTCCTATAGGGCCAGAACAGTGAGCTTGCTCAGAACAAAAGAACTGTGCTTCCTACACACACGGCCATATCTAGTTCAACTCTGCTTAGGAAACTGACAAAAACTGTAGCTCCTCTTCAGTCCAATACACCTTACTTGCTTGGAACAGACGCGAGTGCTATTTGCACAGTTTATGGGAATGGGAGCACAATAGTGACTTTCCTTACCAGAAAACAACTCTTGCTCGTAGGACCAGAAATTGCATGTGATTCAACTCCATTTAGGACTGGGAAACAAACGCTAGTTTGCCTTACAAGAAACACACTCTGATTGTGAGAAAAGAGCACTCTTCTACTCTAATGTGTTTCCTAAAGGGCCACAAGAGTGAGCATGCTCAGAACAAAAGAACTGTGCTTCCTACACACACGGCCATATCTAGTTCAATTCTGCTTAGGAAACTGACGAGAACAATAGATCCTCTTCAGTCCAATACACTGTACATGCTGGGAACAGACGCCAGTGCTATTTGCCCTGTGTATAACAATGGAAGCACAATAGTGACTCTTCTTACCAGAAAACAACTCTAGCTCTTAGGACCAGAAACTGCATGGGATTTAAATCCATTTAGGACTGGAAAACAAACGCTAGCTGGCCTTACAAGAAACACACTCTGCTTTTGAGAAAAGAGCACTCTTCTACTCTAATGTGTTTCCTACAGGCCAGAACAGTGAGCTTGCTCAGAAAAGAAGAACAGTGCTTCCTACACACATGGGCTATATCTAGTTCAACTCTGCTTAGGAAACTGACAAGAACAGTAGCTCCTCTTCAGTCCAATACACTGTACTTGCTGGGAAGGGAGGCCAGTGCTATTTGCCCAGTGTATGACAATGGGAGCGCAAGAGTGACTCTTCTTACCAGAAAACAAATCTTGCTCGTAGGACCAGAAACTCATTGGGATTCAACTCCGTTTAGGACTGGGAAACATACGCTAGCTCGCCTTACAAGAAACACACTCTACTTTTGAGAAAAGAGCACTCTTCTACTCTACTGTGTTTCCTATGGGGTCTGAACAGTGAGCTTGATCAGAACAAAAGAACTGTGCTTCCTACAAACAAGGGCCACATCTAGTTCAACTCTGCTTAGGAAACTGACAAGAACAGTAGCTCCTCTTCAGTCCAATACACTGTACTTGCTGGGAACAGACGCCAGTGCTATTTGCACTGTGTATGGCAATGGGAGTGCAATAGTGTCTTTCCTTACCAGAAAACAACTCTTTCTCATAGAACCAGAAACTGCATGGGATTCAACTCCACTTAGGACTGGGAAACAAACGCTAGCTCGCATTACAAGAAACACACTCTGCTTTTGAGAAATGAGCACTCTTCTACCCTACTGTGTTTTTATGGGGTCCGAACAGTGAGCTTGCTCAAAAAAAAAGTACGGTGCTTCCTACACACACGGGCCATATTTAGTTCAACTCTGCTTAGGAAACTGACAAGAGCAGTAGCCTCTCTTCAGTCCAATACACTGTACTTGGTGGAAACAGACGCGAGTGCTATTTGCACTGTGTACTACAATAGGAGCTCCATAGTGACTCTTCTTATCAGAAAACAACTCTTGCTCGTAGGACCAGAAACTTCATGGGATTCAACTCCATTTCTGACTGGGAAACAAACGCTAGCTCGCCATACAAGAAACTCACTCTGCTTTTGAGAAAAGAGCACTCTCCTACTCTACTGTGTTTACTATGGGTTTCAAACAGTGAGCTTGCTCAGACAAAAGAACTATGCTTCCTACACACACGGGCCATATCTAGTTCAACGCTGCTTAGGAAACTGACAAGAGCAGTAGCCTCTCTTCAGTCCAATACACTGTACTTGGTGGAAACAGACGCGAGTGCTATTTGCACTGTGTACTACAATAGGAGCTCCATAGTGACTCTTCTTATCAGAAAACAACTCTTGCTCGTAGGACCAGAAACTTCATGGGATTCAACTCCATTTCTGACTGGGAAACAAACGCTAGCTCGCCATACAAGAAACTCACTCTGCTTTTGAGAAAAGAGCACTCTCCTACTCTACTGTGTTTACTATGGGTTTCAAACAGTGAGCTTGCTCAGACAAAAGAACTATGCTTCCTACACACACGGGCCATATCTAGTTCAACGCTGCTTAGGAAACTGACAAGAACAGTAGCTCCTCTTCAGTCCAATACACTGTACTTGCTGGGAACAGACGCGAGTGCTATTTGCACTGTGTATGGCAATAGGAGCGCAATAGTGACTCTTCTTATCTGAAAACAACTCTTGCTCATAGGACCAGAAACTGCATGGGATTCAACTCCATTTCTGACTGGGAAACAAACACTAGCTCTCCTTACAAGAAACACACTCTGCTTTTGAGAAAAGAGCACTCTTCTATCTACTGTGTTTCCTATGGGGTCCGAACAGTGAGCTTGCTTAGAACAGAAGAACTGGGCTTCCTACACACACGGCCATATCTAGTTCAATTCTGCTTAGGAAACTGACAAAAACAGTAGCTCCTCTTCAGTCCAATACACTGTACATGCTGGGAACACGCGACAGTGCTATTTGCCCTGTGTATGACAATGGGAGCACAATAGTGACTCTTCTTACAAGAAAACAACTCTTGCTCATAGGACAAGAATCTGCATGTGATTCAACTCCATTTAGGACTGGGAAACAAACGTTAGCTCGCCTTACAAGAAACACACTCTCCTTTTGAGAAAAGGGCACTCTTCTACTCTACTGTATTTCCTATGGTGTCCGAACAGTGAGCTTGCTCAGAACAAAAGAAATGTGCTTCCTACACACAAGGGCCATATCTAGTTCAACTCTTGGAAACTTCAAGTTTCAACTTAGGAAACTGACAAGAACAGTTGCTCCTCTTCAGTCCAATACACTGTACTCGCTGGAAACAGACGCGAGTGCTATTTGCACTGTGTGTGGCAATGGGAGCACAATTGTGACTTTCCTACCAGAAAAAGACTCTTGCTCGTAGGACCAGAAACTGCATGTGATCCAACTCCATTTAGAACTGGGAAACAAACGGTAGCTCGTCATACAAGAAACACACTCTGCTTTTGAGAAAAGAGCACTCTTCTACTCTACTGTGTTTCCTATGGGGTCCGAACAGTGAGCTTGCTCAGAACAAAAGAACTGTGCTTCCTACACACACGGCCATATCTAATTCAATTCTGCTTAGGAACCTGACAAGAACAGTAGATCCTCTTCAGTCCAATACACTGTACATGCTGGGAACAGATGCCAGTGCTATTTGCCCTGTGTATGACAAAGGGAGCACAATAGTGACTCTTCTTACCAGAAAACAACTCTTGCTCGTAGGAGCAGAAACTGCATGGGATTCAACTACATTTAGGACTGGAAAACAAATGCGAGCACGCCTTACAAGAAACACACTCTGCTTTTGAGAAAAGGGCACTCCTCTACTCTACTGTGTTTCCTATGGTGTCCGAACAGTGAGTTTGCTCAGAACAAAAGAACTTTGCTTCCTACATACAAGGGCCATATCTAGTTCAACTCAGGTTAGGAAACTGACAAGAACAGTAGCTCCTCTTCAGTCCAATACACTGTACTTGCTGGGAACAGACACGAGTGCTATTTGCACTGTGTATGGCAATGGGAGCGCTTTAGTGGCTTTCTTTACCAGAAAACAACTCTTGCTCGTGGGACCAGAAACTGCATGTGAATGACCTCAATTTAGTACTGGGAAACAAACGCTAGCTCGCCTTACAAGAAACACACTCTGCTTTTGAGAAAAGAGCACTCTTCTACTCTAACGTGTTTCCTATGGAGTCCGAAGAGTGATCTTGCTCAGAACAAAAGAACTGTGCTTCCTACACACAGGGGCCATATCTAGTTCAACTCTGCTTATTAAACTGACAAGAACAGTAGCTCCTGTTCAGTCAAAAGCACATTACTTCCTGGGAACAGACGCGAGTGCTATTTGCACTCTGTATGTCAATGGGAGCGCAATAGTGACTCTTCTTACCAGAAAACAACTCTTGCTCGTAGGACCAGAAACTGCATGTGATTCAACTCCATTTTGGACTGGGAAACAAATGCTAGCTTGCCTTACAAGAAACACACTCTGCTTTTGAGAAAAAAGCAGTATTCTACTCTAATGTGTTTCCTATAGGGCCAGAACAGTGAGCTTGCTCAGAACAAAAGAACTGTGCTTCCTACACACACGGGCAATATCTAGTTCAACTCTGCTTAGGAATCTTACAAGAACAGTAGCTCCTCTTCAGTCCAATACACTGTACTTGCTGGGAAAAGTCGTGTGTGCTATTTGCACTGTGTATGAGAAAGGGAGCGCAAGAGTTACTTTCCTTACCAGAAAACAACTCTTCTCGTTGGACCAAAAACTGCATGTGATTCAACTCCTTTTAGGACTGGGAAACAAACGCTACCTCGCCTTACAAGAAACACACTCTGCTTTTGAGAAAAGAACACTCTTCTACTCTACTGTGTTTCATATAGGGCCAAAACAGTGAGCTTGCTCAGAACAAACGAACTGTGGTTCCTACACACACGGGACATATCTAGTTCAACTCTGCTTAGGAATCTGACAAGAACAGTAGCTCCTCTTCAGTCCAATACACATTACTTGCTGGGAACAGATGCGAGTGCTATTTGCAGTGTGTATGGCAATGGGAGCGCAATAGTGACTCTTCTTACCAGAAAACAACTCTTGCTCATAGGACGAAAAACTGCATGGGATTCAACTACATTTAGGACTGGGAAACAAACGCTAGCGCGCCTTACACGAAACACACTCTGCTTTGATAAAAGAGCACTCTTCTACTGTAATGTGTTTCCTATATGGCCAGAACAGTGAGCTTGCTCAGAACAAAAGAACTGTGCTTCCTACACACACGGCCATACCTAGTTCAACTCTGCTTAGGAAACTGACAAGAACTGTAGATCATCTTCAGTCCAATACAGTGTACATGCTGCGAACAGACGCCAGTGCTATTTGCCCTGTGTATGACAATGGGAGGGCAATAGTGACTCTTCTTAACAGAAAACAACTCTTGCTCGTTGGACCAGAAACTGCATGTGATTCAACTCCATTTAGGACTGGCAAACAAACGCTAGCTCGCATTACAAGAAACACACTCTGTTTTTGAGAAAAGAGTACTCTTCTACTCTACTGTGTTTCCTATGGGGTCCGAACAGTCAGCTTGCTCAGAACAAAAGAACTGTGCTTCCTACACACACGGGCTATATCTGGTTCAACTCTGCTGAGGAATCTGACAAGAACATTAGATCCTCTTCAGTGCAAAACACTGTACATGCTGGGAACAGATCCCAGTGCTATTTGCCCTGTGTATGGCAATGGGAGGGCACCAGTGACTCTTCTTACCAGAAAACAGCTCTTGCTCGTAGGAAGAGAAACTGCATGTGATTCAACTCCTTTTAGGACTGGGAAACAAACGCTAGCTTGCCTTACAAGAAACACACTGTGATTTTGAGAAAAGAGCACTCTTCTACTCTACTGTGTTTCCTAAATGGCCAGGAAAGTGAGCTTGCTCAGAACAAAATAACTGTGCTTCCTACACACACAGCCATATCTAGTTCAACTCTGCTTAGGAAACTGACAAGAACAGTAGATCCTCTTCAGTCCAATACACTGTACATGCTGGGAACACGCCAGTGCTATTTGCACTGTGTATGACAATGGGAGCACAATAGTGACTCTTCTTACCAGAAAACAACTCTTGCTCGTAGGACCAGAAACTGCATGTGATTCAACTCCAATTTAGGTTGGGAAACAAACGCTAGCTTGCATTACAAGAAACACACTCTGCTTTTGAGAAAAGAGCACTCTTCTACTCTACTGTGTTTCCTATGGGGTCCGAACAGTGAGCTTGCTCAGAACAAAAGAACTGTGCTTCCTACACACACGGCCATATCTAGTTCAACTCTGCTTAGGAAACTGACAAGAACAGTAGCTCCTCTTCAGTCCAATACACTGTACATGCTGGGAACAGACGCCAGTGGTATTTGCCCTGTGTATGACAGTGGGAGCGCAATAGTGACTCTTATTACCAGAAAACAACTCTTGCTTGTAGGACCAGAAAATGCATGTGATTCAACTCCCATTTAGGACTGGGAAACAAACGCTAGCTCGCCTTACAAGAAACACACTCTGTTTTTGAGAAAAGAGCACTCTTCTACTCTACTGTGTTTCCTATACGGCCAGAACAGTGAGCTTGCTCAGAACAAAAGAACTGTGCTTCCTACACACACGGGCCATATATAGTTTAACTCTGCTTAGGAAACTGACAAGAACAGTAGCTCCTCTTCAGTCCAATACACTGTACTTGCTGGGAACAGATGTGAGTGCTATTTGAACTGTGTATGGCAATGGGAGCGCAATAGTGACTTTCCTTACCAGAAAACAACTCTTGCTCGTAGAACCAGAAACTGCATGTGATTCAACTCCATTTAGGACTTGGAATCAAATGCTAGCTCGCCTTATAAGAAACACAATCTGCTTTTGAGAAAACAGAACTCTTCTACTCTACTGTGTTTCCAATAGCGCCAGAACAGTGAGCTTGCTCAGAACAAAAGAACTGTGCTTCCTACACACACGGCCATATCTAGTTCAATTCTCCTTAGGAAACTGACAAGAACAGTAGATCCTCTTCAGTCCAATACACTGTACTTGCTAGGAACAGTCGCGAGTACTATTTGCACTGTGTATGGCAATGGGAGCACAATTGTGACTCTTCATACCACAAAACAACTCTTGCTCATAGGACCAGAAACTGAATGTGATTCAACTCCATTTAGGACTGGGAAACAAACGCTAGCTCGCCTTACAAGAAACACTCTGCTTTTGAGAAAAGAGCACTCTTCTACTCTACTGTGTTTCCTATAGGACCAGAACAGTGAGCTTGCTCAGAACAAAAGAACTGTGCTTCCTACACACACAGGCCATATCTAGTTCAACTCTGCTTAGGATACTGACGAGAACAGTAGATCCTCTTCAGTCCAATACACTGTACTTGCTGGGAACAGACGCGAGTGCTATTTGCACTGTGTACCGCAATGGTTGCACAATAGTGACTCTTCTTACCAGGAAACAACTCTTGCTCTTAGGACCTGAAACTACATTTGATTCAATCCACTTAGGGATGGGAAACAAACGCTAGCTCGCCTTACAAGAAACACGCTCTGCTTTTGAGATTAGGGAACACATCTATTCTACTGTGTTTCCTATGGGGTCCGAACAGTGAGCTTGCTCAGAACAAAAGAACTGTGCTTCCTACACACGGGCCATATCTAGTTCAACTCTGCTTAGGAAACTGACAGGAACAGTAGATCCTCTTCAGTCCAATACACTGTACTTGCTGGGAACAGACGCCAGTGCTATTTGCACTGTGTATGAATATGGGAGCGCAATAGTGACTGCTCTTACCAGATAACAACTCTTGCTCGTAGGACCAGAAACTGCATGGGATTCAACTCCGTTTCAGACTGGGAAATAAACACTAGCTAGCCTTACAAGAAACACACTCTGCTTTTGAGAAAAGAGCACTCTTCTACTCTACTGTGTTTCCTATGGGGTAGGAAAATTGAGCTTGCTCAGAACAAAAGAACTGTGCTTCACACACACCGGCCATATCTAGTTCAACTCTGCTTAGGAAACTGACAAGAACAGTAGCTCCTCTTCTGTCCAATACACTGTACTTGCTGGGAACAGATGCGAGTGCTATTTGCACTGTTTATGGCAGAGGAAGCACAATAGTGACTTTCCTTACCAGAAAACATCCCTTGCTCGTAAAACCAGAAACTGCATGTGATTCCACTCCATTTAGGACTGGGAAACAAACGCTAGCTCGCATTACAAGAAACACACTCTGCTTTTGAGAAAAGAGCACTCTTCTACTCTACTGTGTTTCTATAGGGCCAAAAGAGTGTGCTTCCTCAGAACAAAAGAACTGTACTTCCTACACACACGGGCTATTACTAGTTCAACTCTGCTTAGGAAACTGACAAGAACAGTAGATCCTCTTCAGTCCAATACACTGTACATGCTGGGAACAGACGCCAGTGCTATTTGCCCTGTGTATGACAAAGGGAGGGCAATAGTGACTCTTCTTACCAGAAAACAATTCTTGCTACTAGGATCAGAAACTGAATGTGATTCAACTCCATTTAGGACTGGGACACAAACGCTAGCTCGCCTTACAAGAAACACACTCTGCTTTTGAGAAAAGAGCACTCTTCTACTCTACTGTGTTTCCTATGGGGTCTGAAGAGTGAGCTTGCTCAGAACAAAAGAACTGTGCTTCCTACACACACGGGCCATATCTAGTTCATCTCTGCTTAGGAAACTGACAAGAGCAGTAGCTCCTCTTAAGTCCAATACACTGTACTTGCTGGGAACAGACACGAGTGCTATTTGCACTGTGTATGGCAAAGGGAGCACAATAGTGACTTTCCTTTCCAGAAAACAACTCTTGCTCGTACGACCAGAAACTGCATGTGATTCAACTCCATTTAGATCTGGGAAACAAACGCAAGCTCGCCTTACAAGAAACACACTCTGCTTTTGAGAAAAGAACACTCTTCTACTCTACTGTGTTTCCTATAGGCCAGAAGAGTGAGCTAGCTCAGAACAAAAGAACTGTGCTTCCTACACACACGGGCCATATCTAGTTCAAATCTGCTTAGGAAACTGACAAGAACAGTAGATCCTCTTCAGTCCAATACACTTTACATGCTGGGAACAGACGCCAGTGCTATTTGCCCTGTGTATGACAATGGGAGCGCAATAGTGACTCTACTTACCATAAAACAACTCTTGCTCGTAGGACCAGAAACTGCATGGGATTCAACTCCATTTAGCACTGGGAAACTAACGCTAGCTCGCGTTACAAGAAACACATTCTGCTTTTGAGAAAAGAGCACTCTTCTACTCTCCTGTGTTTCCTATAGGACCAGAAGAGTGAGGTTGCTCAGAACAAATGAAGTGTACTTCTAACACACACGGGCCATATCTAGTTCAACTCTGCTTAGGAAACTGACAAGAACAGTAGATCCTCTTCAGTCCAATACACTGTACCTCCTGGGAACAGACGCGAGTCCTATTTGCCCTGTGTATGGCAATGGGAGCACAATAGTGACTCTTCTTCTAGAAAACAAGTCTTTCTTGTAGGACCAGAAACTGCATGTGATTCAACTACATTTAGGACTGGGAAAAAAACGCTAGCTCGCCTTACAAGAAACACACTCTCCTTTTGAGAAAAGAGTACTCTTCTACTCTACTGTGTTTCCTATAGGGCCAAAACAGTGAGCTTGCTCAGAACAAAAGAAATGTGCTTCCTACACACACGGGCCATATCTAGTTCAACTCTGCTTAGGAAACTGACAAGAACAGTAGATCCTCTTCAGTCAAATACACTGTACTTGCTGGGAACAGACGCCAGTGCTATTTGCCCTGTGTATGTCAATGGGAGCGCAATAGTGACTCTTCTTACCAGAAAACAACTCTTGCTCCTAGGATCAGAAACTGCATGTGATTCAATTCCATTTAGGAGTGGGAAACAAACGCTAGCTCGCCATACAATAAACACACTCTGATTTTGAGAAAAAAGCACTCTTCTACTCTACTGTGTTTCCTATGGGGTCCGAACAGTGAGCTTGCTCAGAACAAAAGAACTGTGCTTGCTACACACACGGGCCATATCTAGTTCAACTCTGCTTAGGAAACTGACAAGAACAGTAGCTCCTCATCTGTCCAATACACTGTACTTGCAAAGAACAATAGCGAGTGTTGTTTGTACTGTGTATGGCAATAGGAGCACAATAGTGACTCTTCTTACCATAACACAACTCTTGCTCATAGGACAAGAAACTGCATCTATTTCAACTCCATTTAGGACTGGGAAACAAACGCTAGCTCACCTTACAATAAACACATCTGCTTTTGAGAAAAGAGCACTCTTCTACTCTTCTGCGTTTCCTATAGGACCAAAACAGTGAGCTTGCTCAGAACAAAGGAACTGTGCTTCCTACACACACGGGCCATATCTCATTCAACTCTGCTTAAAAAACTGACAAGAACAGTAGCTCCTCTTCAGTCCAATACACTGTACTTGCTGGGAACAGACCTGAGTGCAATTTGCACTGTTTATGGCAAAGGGAGCACAATAGTGACTTTCCTTACCAGAAAACATCCCTTGCTCGTAGGACCAGAAACTGCATGTGATTCAACTCCATTTTGGACTGGGAAACAAACGCTAGCTCGCCTTACAAGAAACACACTCTGCTTTTGAGAAAAGAGCACTCTTCTACTCTACTGTGTTTCCTATGGGGTCCGAACAGTGAGCTTGCTCAGAACAAAAGAACTGTGCTTCCTACACACATGGGCCATATCTAGTTCAACTCTGCTTAGGAAACTGACAAGAACAGTAGCTCCTCTTCTGTCTAATACACAGTACTTGCAAAGAACATTAGCGAGTGTTGTTTGCACTGTGTATGGCAATAGGAGCGCAATAGTGACTCTTCTTACCAGAAAACAACTCTTGCTCATAGGACAAGAAACTGTATGTAATTCAACTCCATTTAAAACTGGGAAAAAAACGCTAGCTCACCTTACAAGAAACACACTATGCTTTTGAGAAAAGAGCACACATCTACTCTTCTGTGTTTCCTAAGGACCAAAACAGTGAGCTTGCTCAGAACAAAAGAACTGTGCTTCCTACACACACGGGCCATATCTAGTTCAGCTCTGCTTAGGAAACTGACAAGAACAGTAGATCCTCTTCAGTCTAATACACTGTACTGGCTGGGAACAGACGCGAGTGCTATTTGCACTGTGCATGGCAAAGGGAACACAATAGTGACTTTCCTTTCCAGAAAAAAACTCTTGCTCGTAGGACCAGAAACTGCATGTGATTCAACTCATTTAGGACTGGGAAACAAACGCAAGCTCGTCTTACAAGAAACACACTCTGCTTTTGAGAAAAGAGCACTCTTCTACTCTACTGTGTTTCTATAGGCCAGAAGCGTGAGCTAGCTCAGAACAAAAGAACTGTGCTTCCTACACACATGGTCCATATCTAGTTCAACTCTGCTTAGGGAAATGACAGGAACAGTAGATCATCTTCAGTCCAATACACTGTACATGCTGGGAACAGACGCCAGTGCTATTTGCCCTGTGTATGACAATGGGAGCACAATAGTGACTCTTCTTACCAGAAAACAACTCTTGCTCGTATGATCAGAAACTGCATGTGATTCAACTCCATTTAGGATTGCAAAACAAACACTAGCTCGCCTTACAAGAAACACACTCTGCTTTTGAGAAAAGAGCACTCTTCTATTCTACTGTGTTTCCTATGGGGTCCGAACAGTGAGCTTGCTCAGAACAAAGAACTGTGCTTCCTACACACATTGGCCATATCTAGTTCAACTCTGCTTAGGAAACTGACAAGAACAGTAGCTCCTCTTCAGTCCAATACACTGTACTTGCTGGGAACAGACGTGAGTGCTATTTGCACTGTGTATGGCAAGGGGAGCACAATAGTGACTTTACTTTCCAGAAAACAACTCTTGCGTGTAGGACCAGAAACTGCATGGGATTCAACTCCGTTTCTGACTGGGAAATAAACACTAGCTAGCCTTACAAGAAACACACTCTGCTTTTGAGAAAAGAGCAATCTTCTACTCTACTGTGTTTACTATGGGGTCCGAAAATTGAGCTTGCTCAGAACAAATGAACTGTGCTTCACACACACGGGCCATATCTAGTTCAACTCTGCTTAGGAAACTGACAAGAACAGTAGATCCTCTTCTGTCCAATACACTGTACTTGCTGGGAACAGACGAGAGTGCTATTTGCACTGTGTATGACAATGGTAGCACAATAGTGACTCTTCTTACCAGAAAACAACTCTTGCTCGTAGGACCAGAAACTGCATGTGATTCAACTCCATGTAGGACTGGGAATCAAACACTCGCTTGCCTTACAAGAAACACACTCTGCTTCTGAGAAAAGAGCACTCTTCTACTCTTCTGTGTTTCCTATAGGGCCACAACAGTGAGCTTGCTCAGAACAAAAGAACTGTGCTTCCTACACAGATGGCCATATCTAGTTAAACTCTGCTTAAAAAACTGACAAGAACAGGAGATCCTCTTCAGTCCAATACACTGTACATTCTGGGATCAAACGCCAGTGCTATTTGCCCTGTGTATGACAAAGGGAGCACAATAGTGACTCTTCTTACCCGAAAACAACTCTTGCTCGTAGGAGCAGAAACTACATGGGATTCAACTACATTTAGGACTGGGAAACAAATGCGAGCACGCCTTACAAGAAACACACTCTGTTTTTGAGAAAAGGGCACTCCTCTACTCTACTGTGTTTTCTATGGGGTCCGAACAGTGAGCTTGCTGAGAACAAAAGAACTGTGCTTCATACACACACGGGCTATATCCAGTTCAACTCTGCTTAGGAAACTTACAAGAACAGTAGATCCTCTTTAGTGCAATACACTGTACATGCTGGGAACAGACGCCAGTGCTATTTGCACTGTGTATGGCAATGGGAGCGCAAGAGTGACTCTTCTTACCAGAAAACAACTCTTGCTCGTAGGACCAGAAACTGCATGTGATTCAACTCCATTTAGGACTGGGAAACAAACGCTAGCTTGCCTTACAAGCAACACACTCTGCTTTTGAGAAAAGAGCAGTATTCTACTCTAATGTGTTTCCTATAGGGCCAGAACATTGAGCTTGCTCAGAACAAAAGAACTGTGCTTCCTACACACATGGGCAATATCTAGTTCAACTCTGCTTAGGAATCTGACAAGAACAGTAGCTCCTCTTCAGTCCAATACACTGTACATGCTGGGAAAAGTCACGTGTGCTATTTGCACTGTGTATAAGAAAGGGAGCACAATAGTGACTCTTCTTACCAGAAAGCAACTCTTGCTCGTAGGAGCAGAAACTGCAATGGATTCAACTACATTTAGGACTGGGAAACAAATGCGAGGAGCCTTACAAGAAACACACTCTGCTTTTGAGAAAAGGGCACTCCTCTACTCTACTGTGTTTCCTATGGGGTCCGAACAGTGAGCTTGCTCAGAACAAAAGAACTGTGCTTCCTACATACAAGCGCCATATCTAGTTCAACTCTGCTTAGGAAACTGACAAGAACAGCAGCTCCTCTTCATTCCAATACACTGCACTTGCTGGGAACAGACGCGAGTGCTATTTGCACTGTGTATGGCAATGGGAGCACAATAGTGGCTTTCTTTACCAGAAAACAACTCTTGCTCCTGGGACCAAAAACTGCATGTGATTCAACTCCATTTAGGACTGGGAAACAAACTCTAGCTCGCCTTACAAGAAACACACTCTGCTTTTGAGAAAAGAGCACTCTTCTACTCTACTGTGTTTCCTATAGGGCCAAAACAGTGAGCTTGCTCAGAACAAACGAATTGTGCTTCCTACACACACGGCCATATCTAGTTCAATTTTGCTTAGGAGACTGACAAGAACAGTAGATTCTCTTCAGTCCAATACACTGTACTTGCTGGGAACAGACGACAGTGCTATTTGCTTTTTGTATGACAATGGGAGCACAGTAGTGACTCTTCTTACCAGAAAACAACTATTGCTCGTAGGACCAGAAACTGCATGTGATTCAACTCCATTTAGGACTGGGAAACAAACGCTAGCTCGCCTTACAAGAAACACGCTCTGCTTTTTAGAAATGAGCACTCTTCTACTCTAACGTGTTTCCTATGGGGTCCGAACAGTGAGCTTGCTCAGAACAAAAGAACTGTGCTTCCTACACACAGGGGCCATATCTAGTTCAACTCTGCTTATTAAACTGACAAGAACAGTAGCTCCTGTTCAGTCAAATGCACATTACTTCCTGGGAACAGACGCGAGTGCTATTTGCACTGTGTATGGCAATGGGAGCGCAATACTGACTCTTTTTACCAGAAAACAACTCTTGCTCATAGGATGAAATACTGCATGGGATTCAACTACATTTAGGACTTGGAAACAAACGCTAGCTCGCCTTACAAGCAACACACTCTGCTTTTGAGAAAAGAGCACTCTTCTACTCTACTGTGTTTCCTATAGGGCCAGAACAGTGAGCTTGCTCAGAACAAAAGAAGTGTGCTTCCTACACACACGGGCTATATCTAGTTCAACTCTGCTTAGGAAACTGACAAGAACAGCAGCTCCTCTTCAGTCCAATACACTGTACTTGCTAGGAGCAGACGCCAGTGCTATTTGCCCTGTGTATGACAATGGGAGCGAAATAGTGACTCTTCTTACTAGAAAACAACTCTTGCTCGTAGGACCAGAAACTGCATGTGATTCAACTCCGTTTAGGACTGGAAAACAAACGCTAGCTCACCTTACAAGAAACACACTCTGCTTTTGAGAAAAGAGCACTCTTCTACTCTACTCTGTTTCCTATGGGGTCCGAACAGTCAGCTTGCTCAGAACAAAAGAACTGTGCTTCCTACAGACACGGGCTATATCTAGTTCAACTCTGCTTAGGAAACTGACAAGAACAGTAGATCCTCTTCAGTGCAATACACTGTACATGCTGGGAACAGACGCCAGTGCTATTTGCACTGTGTATGGCAATGGGAGCACAAGAGTGACTCTTCTTACTAGAAAACAACTCTTGCTCTTAGGAACAGAAACTGCATGTGATTCAACTCCATTTAGGACTGGGAAACAAACGCTAGCTTGCCTTACAAGAAACACGCTCTGCTTTTGAGAAAAGAGCAGTATTCTACTCTAATGTGTTTCCTATAGGGCCAGAACATTGAATTTGCTCAGAACAAAAGAACTGTGCTTCCTACACACACGGGCAATATCTAGTTCAACTCTGCTTAGGAATCTGACAAGAACAGTAGCTCCTCTTCAGTCCAATACACTGTACTTGCTGGGAAAAGTCGCGTGTTCTATTTGCACTGTGTATGAGAAAGGGAGCGCAATAGTTACTTTCCTTACCAGAAAACAACTCTTGCTAGTGGGACCAAAAACTGCATGTGATTCAACTCCATTTAGGACTGGGAAACAAACGCTACCTCGCCTTACAAGAAACACACTCTGCTTTTGAGAAAAGAACACTCTTCTACTCTACTGTGTTTCATATAGGTCCAAAATAGTGAGCTTGCTCAGAACAAAAGAACTGTGCTTCATACACACACGGCCATATCTAGTTCAACTCTGCTTAGGAAACTGACAAGAACAGTAGATCCTCTTAAGTCCAATACACTGTACATGCTCTGAACAGACGCCAGTGCTATTTGCCCTGTGTATGACAATGGGAGCGCAATAGTGACTCTTCTTACCAGAAAAAAACTCTTGCTCGTAGGACCAGAAACTGCATGTGATTCAACTCCATTTAGGACTGGCAAACAAACGCTAGCTCGCCTTACAAGAAACACACTCTGCTTTTGAGAAAAGAGCACTCTTCTACTCTACTGTGTTTCCTATGGGGTCCGAACAGTCAGCTTGCTCAGAACAAAAGAACTGTGCTTCCTACACACACAGGCTATATATAGTTCAACTCTGCTTAAGAAACTGACAAGAACAGTAGATCCCCTTCAGTGCAATACACTGTACATGCTGGGAACAGACGCCAGTGCTATTTGCACTGTGTATGGCAATGGGAGCGCAATAGTGACTCTTCTTACCAGAAAACAACTCTTGCTCGTAGGACCAGAAACTGCATGTGATTCAACTCCATTTAGGACTGGAAAACAAAAGCTAGCTCCTCTTCCAAGAAACACACTCTGCTTTTGAGAAAAGAGCACTCTTCCACTATACCTTTTTTCCTATTGGGCCACAACAGTGAGCTTGCTCAGAACAAAAGAACTGTGCTTCCTACACACACGGCCATATCTAGTTAAACTCTGCTTAGGAAACTGACAAGAACAGTAGATCCTCTTCAGTCCAATACACTGTACATGCTGGGAACAGACGCCAGTGCTATTTGCCCTGTGTATGACAAATGGAGCACAATAGTGACTCTTCTTACCAGAAAACAACTCTTGCTCGTAGGAGCAGAAACTGCATGGGATTCAACTACATTTAGGACTGGGAAACAAATGCGAGGAGCCTTACAAGAAACACACTCTGCTTTTGAGAAAAGGGCACTCCTCTACTCTACAGTGTTTCCTATAGGGCCAAAACAGTGAGCTTGCTCAGAACAAACGAACTGTGGTTCCTACACACACGGGCCATATCTAGTTCAACTCTGCTTAGGAATCTGACAAGAACAGTAGCTCCTCTTCAGTCCAATACACATTACTTGCTGGGAACAGACGCGAGTGCTATTTGCAGTGTGTATGGCAATGGGAGCGCAATAGTGACTCTTCTTACCAGAAAACAACTCTTGCTCATAGGACGAAAAACTGCGTGGAATTCAACTCCATTTAGGACTGGGAAACAAACGCTAGCGTGCTTTACAAGAAACACACTCTGCTTTTGAGAAAAGAGCACTCTTCTACTCTACTGTGTTTCCTATGGGGTCTGAACATTGAGCTTGCTCAGAACAAAAGAACTGTGCTTCCTACACACACAGCCATAGCTAGTTCAATTCTGCTTAGGAAACTGACAAGAACAGTAGATCCTCTTCCGTCCAATACACTGTACATGCTGGGAACAGACGCCAGTGCTGTTTGCCCTGTGCATGACAATGGGAGCACAATAGTGACTCTTGATACCAGAAAACAACTCTTGCTCGTAGGACCAGAGACTGCATGGGATTCAATCCATTTAGGACTGGGAAACAAAAGCTAGCTCGCCTTACAAGAAACACACTCTGCTTTGATAAAAGAGCACTCTTCTACTCTAATGTGTTTCCTATATGGCCAGAACAGTGAGCTTGCTCAGAACAAAAGAAATGTGCTTCCTACACACACGGCCATACCTAGTTCAACTCTGCTTAGGAAACTGACAAGAACTGTAGATCCTCTTCAGTCCAATACAGTGTACATGCTGCGAACAGAGGCCAGTGCTATTTGCCCTGTGTATGACAATGGGAGCGCAATAGTGACTCTTCTTACCAGAAAAAAACTCTTGCTCGTAGGACCAGAAACTGCATGTGATTCAACTCCATTTAGGACTGGCAAACAAACGCTAGCTCGCCTTACAAGAAACACACTCTGCTTTTGAGAAAAGAGCACTCTTCTACTCTACTGTGTTTCCTATGGGGTCCGAACAGTCAGCTTGCTCAGAACAAAAGAACTGTGCTTCCTACACACACGGGCTATATATAGTTCAACTCTGCTTAGGAAACTGACAAGAACAGTAGATCCCCTTCAGTGCAATACACTGTACATGCTGGGAACAGACGCCAGCGCTATTTGTACTGTGTATGGCAATGGGAGCGCAATAGTGACTCTTCTTATCAGAAAACAACTCTTGCTCGTAGGACCAGAAACTGCATGTGATTCAACTCCATTTAGGACTGGAAAACAAACGCTAGCTCCCCTTCCAAGAAACACACTCTGCTTTTCAGAAAAGAGCACTCTTCCACTATACCTTTTTTCTTGGGCCACAACAGTGAGCTTGCTCAGAACAAAAGAACTGTGATTCCTACACACACGGCCATATCTAGTTAAACTCTGCTTAGTAAACTGACAAGAACAGTAGATCCTCTTCAGTCCAATACACTGTACATGCTGGGAACAGACGCCAGTGCTATTTGCTCTGTGTATGACAAAAGGAGCACAATAGTGACTCTTCTTACCAGAAAACAACTCTTGCTCATAGGAGCAGAAACTGCATGGGATTCAACTACATTTAGGACTGGGAAACAAATGCGAGGAGCCTTACAAGAAACACACTCTGCTTTTGAGAAAAGGGCACTGCTCTACTCTACTGTGTTTCCTATGGGGTCCGAACAGTGAGCTTGCTCAGAACAAAAGAACTGTGCTTCCTACATACAAGGGCCATATCTAGTTCAACTCTGCTTAGGAAACTGACAAGAACAGCAGCTCCTCTTCATTCCAATACACTGCACTTGCTGGGAACAGACGCGAGTGCTATTTGCACTGTGTATGGCAATGGGAGTGCAATAGTGGCTTTCTTTACCAGAAAACAACTCTTGCTCGTGGGACCAAAAACTGCATGTGATTCAACTCCATTTAGGACTGGGAATCAAACGCTAGCTTGCCTTACAAGAAACACACTCTGCTTTTGAGAAAAGAGCACTCTTCTACTCTACTGTGTTTCCTATAGGGCCAAAACAGTGAGCTTGCTCAGAACAAACGAACTGTGGTTCCTACACACACGGGCCATATCTAGTTCAACTCTGCTTAGGAATCTGACAAGAACAGTAGCTCCTCTTCAGTCCAATACACATTACTTGCTGGGAACAGACGCGAGTGCTATTTGCAGTGTGTATGGCAATGGGAGCACAATAGTGACTCTTCTTACCAGAAAACAACTCTTGCGTGTAGGACCAGAAACTGCATGTGATTCAACTCCATTTAGGACTTGGAATCAAATGCTAGCTGGCCTTACAAGAAACACACTCTGCTTTTGAGAAAAGAGCACTCCTCTACTCTACTGTGTTTCCTTTAGCGCCAGAACAGTGAGCTTGCTCAGAACAAAAGAACTGTGCTTCCTACACACACGGGCCATATCTAGTTCAAATCTGCTTACGAAACTCACAAGAATAGTAGCCTCTCTTCAGTCCAATACACTGTACTTGCTGGGAACAGACGTGAGTGCTATTTGCACTGTGTATGGCAAAGGGAGCACAAAATGGACTCTTCTTACCAGAAAACAACTTCGCTCGTAGGACCAGAAACTGCATGTGTATTTCAACTCCATTTAGGACTGGGAAACAAACGCTTGCTCGCCTTACAAGAAACACACTCTGCTTTTGACAAAAGAGCACTCTTCTACTCTACTGTGTTTCCTATGGGGTCCAAACAGAGAACTTGCTCAGAACAAAAGAACTGTGCTTCCTACACTCAGGCCATATCTAGTTCATCTCTGCTAGGAAACTGAAAAGAGAAGTAGCTCCTCTTCAGTCCAATACACTGTACTTGCTGGCAACAGATGCCAGTGCTATTTGCACTGTGTATGGCAATGGGAGCGCAATAGTGACTTTCCTTACCAGAAAGCAACTCTTGCTCGTAGGACCAAAAACTGCATGTGATTCAACTCCATTTAAGACTGGGAAACAAATGCTAGCTCGCCTTACAAGTAACACACTCTGCTTTTGAGGAAGGAGCACTCTTCTACTCTACTGTGTTTCCTTTAGCGCCAGAACAGTGAGCTTGCTCAGAACAAAAGAACTGTGGTTCCTACACACACGGCCATATCTAGTTCAATTCTCCTTAGGAAACTGACAAGAACAGTAGATCCTCTTCAGTCCAATACACTGTACTTGCTGGGAACAGACGCGAGGGCTATTTGCACTGTGTATGGCAATGGGAGCACAATTGTGACTCTTCATACCACAAAACAACTCTTGCTCATAGGACAAGAAACTGCATGTGATTCAACTCCATTTAGAACTGGGAAACAAACGCTAGCTCGCCTTACAAGAAACACACTCTGCTTTTGAGAAAAGAGCACTCTTCTACTCTACTGTGTTTCCTATAGGACCAGAACAGTGAGCTTGCTCAGAACAAAAGAAGTGTGCTTCCTACACACGGGCCATATCTAGTTCAACTCTGCTTAGGATACTGACGAGAACAGTAGATCCTCTTAAGTGCAATACACTGTACTTGCTGGGAAAGGCGCGAGTGCTATTTGCACTGTGTACCGCAATGGTTGCACAATAGTGACTCTTCTTACCAGGAAACAACTCTTGCTCTTAGGACCTGAAACTACATTTGATTCAATCCACTTAGGGATGGGAAACAAACGCTAGCTCGCCTTACAAGAAACACGCTCTGCTTTTGAGATTAGGGAACACATCTATTCTACTGTGTTTCCTATGGGGTCCGAACAGTGAGCTTGCTCAGAACAAAAGAACTGTGCTTCCTACACACGGGCCATATCTAGTTCAACTCTGCTTAGGAAACTGACAGGAACAGTAGATCCTCTTCAGTCCAATACACTGTACTTGCTGGGAACAGACGCCAGTGCTATTTGCACTTTGTATGTATATGGGAGCACAATAGTGACTCCTCTTACCATAAAACAACTCTTGCTCGTAGGACCAGAAACTGCATGGGATTCAACTCCATTTAGCACTGGGAAACAAACGCTAGCTCACCTTACAAGAAACACACTCTGCTTTTGAGAAAAGAGCACTCTTTTATTCTACTATGTTTCCTGTAGGGCCAAAACAGAGAGCTTGCTCAGAACAAAAGAACTGTGCTTCCTACACACACGGGCCATATCTAGTTCAACTCTGCTTAGGAAACTGACAAGAACAGTAGCTCCTCTTCAGTCCAATACACTGTTCTTGCTGGGAACAGACGCGAGGGCTATTTGCACTGTGTACAGCAAAGGGAGCACAATAGTGACTCTTCTTACCAGAAAACAACTCTTGCTCATAGGACCAGAAACTGCATGTTATTCAACTCCACTTAGGACTGGGAAACAAACGCTAGCTCGCCTTACAAGAAACATGCTCTGCTTTGAGAAAAGGTCACACTTCTACTCTACTGTGTTTCCTATAGAGTCCGAAAAGTGAGCTTGCTCAGAACAAAAGAACCGTGCTTCCTACACACACGGGCCATATCTAGTTCAACTCTGCTTAGGAAACTGACAAGAACAGTAGATCCTCTTCAGTCCAATACACTGTACTTGCTGGGAACAGACGCCAGTGCTATTTGCCCTGTGAATGTGAGTGGGTGCGCAATAGTGACTCTTCTTAGCAAAAACAACTCTTGCTCGTAGGACCAGAAACTGCATGTGATTCAACTCCATTTTGGACTGGGAAACAAACGCTATCTCGCCTTACAAGAAACACACTCTGCTTTTGAGAAAAGAGCACTCTTCTATTCGACTGTGTTTCCTATGGGGTCCGAACAGTGAGCTTGCTCAGAACAAAAGAACTGTGCTTCCTACACACACGGGCCATATCTAGTTCAACTCTGCTTAGGAAACTGACAAGAACAGTAGATCATCTTCAGTCCAATACACTGTACATGCTGGGAACAGACGCCAGTGCTATTTGCCCTGTGTATGACAATGGGAGGGCAATAGTGACTCTTCTTACCAGAAAACAACTCTTGCTCTTAGGACCAGAAACTGCATGTGATTCAACTCCATTTAGGACTGGGAAACAAACGCTAGCTCGCCTTACAAGAAACACATTCTGCTTTTGAGAAAAGAGCACTCTTCTACTCTACTGTGTTTCCTATAGGGCGAGAAGAGTGAGGTTCCTCAGAACAAAAGAAGTGTACTTCTAACACACACGGGCCATATCTAGTTCAACTTTGCTTAGGAAACTGACAAGAACAGTAGATCCTCTTCAGTCCAATACACTGTACATCCTGGGAACAGACGCGAGTCCTTTTTGCCCTGTGTATGGCAATGGGAGCACAATAGTGACTCTTCTTACTAGAAAACAACTCTTGCTTGTAGGAAAAGAAACTGCATGTGATTCAACTTCCTTTAGGACTGGGAAACAAACGCTAGCTCGCTTTACAAGAAACACACTCTGCTTTTGAGAAAAGAGCACTCTTCTACTCTATTGTGTTTCCTATAGGGCCAAAACAGTTAGCTTGCTCAGAACAAAAGAACTGTGCTTCCTACTCACACGGGCCATATCTAGTTCAACTCTGCTTAGGAAACTGACAAGAACAGTAGATCCTCTTCAGTCCAATACACTGTACATGCTGGGAACAGACGCCAGTGCTATTTGCCCTGTGTATGTCAATGGGAGCGCAATAGTGACTCTTCTTACCAGAAAACAACTCTTGCTCCTAGGATCAGAAACTGCATGTGATTCAATTCCATTTAGGACTGGGAAACAAACGCTAGCTCGCCTTACAAGAAACACACTCTGCTTTTGAGAAAACAGCACACTTCTACTCTACTGTGTTTCCTATGGGGTCCGAACAGTGAGCTTGCTCAGGACAAAAGAACTGTGCTTCCTACACACATCGTCCATATCTAGTTCAACTCTGCTTAGGAAACTGACAAGAACAGTAGCTCCTCTTCAGTTCAATACATTGTACTTGCTGGGAACAGACGCGAGTGCTATTTGCACAGTTTATGGCAAAGGGAGCAGAATAGTGACTTTTCTTACCAGAAAACATCCCTTGCTCGTAGGACCAGAAACTGCATGTGATTCAACTCCATGTAGTACTGGGAAACAAACGTTAGCTCGCCTTACAAGAAACACATTCTGCTTTTGAGAAAAGAGCACTCTTCTACTCGACTGTGTTTCCTATGGGGTCTAAAGAGTGAGCTTGCTCAGAACAAAAGAACTGTGCTTCCTACACACACGGGCCAAATCTCGTTCAACTCTGCTTAGGAAACTAACAAGAACAGTATCTCTTCTTTTGTCCAAAACACTGTACTTGCAAAGAACAGTAGCGAGTGTTGTTTGCACTGTGTATGGCAATAGATTTGCCATAGTGACTCTTCTTTCCAGAAAACAACTCTTGCTCATAGGACCAGAAACTGAACGTAATTCAACTCCATGTAGTACTGGGAAACAAACGTTAGCTCGCCTTACAAGAAACACATTCTGCTTTTGAGAAAAGAGCACTCTTCTACTCTTCTGTGTTTCCTATAGGACCAGAACAGTGAGCTTGCTCAGAACAAAAGAACTGTGCTTCCTACACACACGGGCCATATCTAGTTCAACTCCGCTTAGGAAACTGACAAGAACAGGAGCTCCTCTTCTGTCCAATACACTGTACTTGCAAAGAACAGTAGCGAGTGTTGTTTGTACTGTGTATGGCAGTAGGAGCACAGTAGTGACTCTTCTTACCAGAAAACAACTCTTGCTCATAGGACAAGAAACTGCATCTAATTCAACTCCATTTAGGACTGGGAAACAAACGCAAGCTCACCTTACAAGAAACACACTCTGGTTTTGAGAAAAGAGCACTCTTCTACTCTTCTGTGTTTCCTATAGGACCAAAACCGTGAGCTTGCTCAGAACAAAAGAACTGTGCTTCCTACACACACGGGCCATATCTCATTCAACTCTGCTTAAATAACTGACAAGAACAGTAGCTCCTCTTCAGTCCAATACACTGTACTTGCTGGGAACAGACGTGAGTGCAATTTGCACTGTTTATGGCAAAGGGAGCACAATAGTGACTTTCCTTACCAAAAAACATCCCTTGCTCGTAGGACCAGAAACTGGATGTGATTCAACTCCATTTTGGACTGGGAAACAAACGCTAGCTCGCCTTACAAGAAACACACTCTGCTTTTGAGAAAAGAGCACTCTTCTATTCTACTGTGTTTCGTATGGGTTCCGAACAGTGAGCTTGCACAGAACAAAAGAACTGTGCTTCCTACACACACGGGCCATATCTAGTTCAACTCTGCTTAGGAAACTGACAAGATCAGTAGCTCCTCTTCAGTCCAATACACTGTACTTGCTGGGAACAGACGTGAGTGCTATTTGCACTGTTTATGGCAAAGGGAACACAATAGTGACTTTCCTTACCAGAAAACATCCCTTGCTCATAGGACCAGAAACTTCCTGTGATTCAACTCCATTTAGGCCTGGGAAACAAACGCAAGCTCATCTTACAAGAAACACACTCTGCTTTTGAGAAAAGAGCACTCTTCTACTCTACTGTGTTTCTATAGGCCAGAAGAGTGAGCTAGCTCAGAACAAAAGAACTGTGCTTCCTACACACACGGGCCATATCTAGTTCAACTCTGCTGAGGAAACTGACAAGAACAGTAGATCATCTTCAGTCCAATACACTGTACATGCTGGGAACAGAC
The DNA here is from genome assembly GCF_949786415.1 of Peromyscus eremicus. Taxonomy (NCBI): domain Eukaryota; kingdom Metazoa; phylum Chordata; class Mammalia; order Rodentia; family Cricetidae; genus Peromyscus; species Peromyscus eremicus. The sequence continues at coordinate 33,487 of NW_026736754.1, read as the reverse complement.
GCCAGTGCTGTTTGCCCTGTGTATGACAATGGGAGCGCAATAGTGACTCTTCTTTACAGAAAACAACTCTTGCCCCTAGGATCAGAAACTGCATGTGATTCAATTCCATTTAGGACTGGGAAACAAACGCTAGCTCGCCTTACAAGAAACACACTCTGTTTTTGAGAAAAGAGCACTCTTCTACTCTACTGTGTTTCCTATGTGGTCCGAACAGTGAGCTTGCTCAGAACAAAGAACTGTGGTTCCTACACACACGGGCCATATCTAGTTCAACTCTGCTTAGGAAACTGACAAGAGCAGTAGCTCCTCTTCAGTCCAATACACTGTACTTGCTGGGAACAGACGTGAGTGCTATTTGCACTGTGTATGGCAAAGGGAGCACAATAGTGACTTTCCTTTCCAGAAAAAAAATTCTTGCTCGTAGGACCAGAAACTGCATGTGATTCAACTCCATTTAGGACTGGGAAACAAACGCAAGCTCGTCTTACAAGAAACACACTCTGCTTTTGAGAAAAGAGCACTCTTCTACTCTACTGTGTTTCTATAGGCCAGAAAAGTGATCTAGCTCAGAACAAAAGAACTGTGCTTCCTACACACACGGGCCATATCTAGTTCAACTCTGCTTAGGAAACTGACAAGAACAGTAGATTCTCTTCAGTCCAATAAACTTTACATGCTGGGAACAGACGCCAGTGCTATTTGCCCTGTTTATGTCAATGGGAGCGCAATAGTGACTCTTCTTACCATCAAACAACTCTTGCTCATAGGACCAGAAACTGCATGTGGTTGAACTTCATTTAGGACTGGGAAACAAACGCTAGCTCGCCTTACAAGAAACACATTCTGCTTTTGAGAAAAGAGCACTCTTCTACTCTACTGTGTTTCCCATAGGGCCAGAAGAGTGAGGATGCTCAGAACAAATGAAGTGTACTTCTAACACACACGGCCCATATCTAGTTCAACTTTGCTTAGGAAACTGACAAGAACAGTAGATCCTCTTCAGTCCAATACATTGTACATCCTGGGAACAGACGCGAGTCCTATTTGCCCTGTGTTTGGCAATGGGAGCACAATAGTGACTCTTCTTACCAGAAAACAACTCTTGCTCGTAGGACCAGAAACTGCATGTGATTCAACTCCATGTAGGACTGGGAATCAAACACTCGCTTGCCTTACAAGAAACACACTCTGCTTCTGAGAAAAGAGCACTCTTCTACTCTTCTGTGTTTCCTATAGGGCCACAACAGTGAGCTTGCTCAGAACAAAAGAACTGTGCTTCCTACACAGACGGCCATATCTAGTTAAACTCTGCTTAAAAAACTGACAAGAACAGGAGATCCTCTTCAGTCCAATACACTGTACATTCTGGGATCAAACGCCAGTGCTATTTGCCCTGTGTATGACAAAGGGAGCACAATAGTGACTCTTCTTACCCGAAAACCACTCTTGCTCATAGGAGCAGAAACTACATGGGATTCAACTACATTTAGGACTGGGAAACAAATGCGAGCACGCCTTACAAGAAACACACTCTGTTTTTGAGAAAAGGGCACTCCTCTACTCTACTGTGTTTTCTATGGGGTCCGAACAGTGAGCTTGCTGAGAACAAAAGAACTGTGCTTCATACACACACGGGCTATATCCAGTTCAACTCCGCTTAGGAAACTGACAAGAACAGTAGATCCTCTTCAGTGCAATACACTGTACATGCTGGGAACAGACGCCAGTGCTATTTGCACTGTGTATGGCAATGGGAGCGCAAGAGTGACTCTTCTTACCAGAAAACAACTCTTGCTCGTAGGACCAGAAACTGCATGTGATTCAACTCCATTTAGGACTGGGAAACAAACGCTAGCTTGCCTTACAAGCAACACACTCTGCTTTTGAGAAAAGAGCAGTATTCTACTCTAATGTGTTTCCTATAGGGCCAGAACATTGAGCTTGCTCAGAACAAAAGAACTGTGCTTCCTACACACATGGGCAATATCTAGTTCAACTCTGCTTAGGAATCTGACAAGAACAGTAGCTCCTCTTCAGTCCAATACACTGTACTTGCTGGGAAAATTCACGTGTGCTATTTGCACTGTGTATAAGAAAGGGAGCACAATAGTGACTCTTCTTACCAGAAAGCAACTCTTGCTCGTAGGAGCAGAAACTGCATTGGATTCAACTACATTTAGGACTGGGAAACAAATGCGAGGAGCCTTACAAGAAACACACTCTGCTTTTGAGAAAAGGGCACTCCTCTACTCTACTGTGTTTCCTATGGGGTCCGAACAGTGAGCTTGCTCAGAACAAAAGAACTGTGCTTCCTACATACAAGCGCCATATCTAGTTCAACTCTGCTTAGGAAACTGACAAGAACAGCAGCTCCTCTTCATTCCAATACACTGCACTTGCTGGGAACAGACGCGAGTGCTATTTGCACTGTGTATGGCAATGGGAGCACAATAGTGGCTTTCTTTACCAGAAAACAACTCTTGCTCCTGGGACCAAAAACTGCATGTGATTCAACTCCATTTAGGACTGGGAAACAAACTCTAGCTCGCCTTACAAGAAACACACTCTGCTTTTGAGAAAAGAGCACTCTTCTACTCTACTGTGTTTCCTATAGGGCCAAAACAGTGAGCTTGCTCAGAACAAACGAATTGTGCTTCCTACACACACGGCCATATCTAGTTCAATTTTGCTTAGGAGACTGACAAGAACAGTAGATTCTCTTCAGTCCAATACACTGTACTTGCTGGGAACAGACGACAGTGCTATTTGCTTTTTGTATGACAATGGGAGCACAGTAGTGACTCTTCTTACCAGAAAACAACTATTGCTCGTAGGACCAGAAACTGCATGTGATTCAACTCCATTTAGGACTGGGAAACAAACGCTAGCTCGCCTTACAAGAAACAAACTCTGCTTTTTAGAAATGAGCACTCTTCTACTCTAACGTGTTTCCTATGGGGTCCGAACAGTGAGCTTGCTCAGAACAAAAGAACTGTGCTTCCTACACACAGGGGCCATATCTAGTTCAACTCTGCTTATTAAACTGACAAGAACAGTAGCTCCTGTTCAGTCAAATGCACATTACTTCCTGGGAACAGACGCGAGTGCTATTTGCACTGTGTATGGCAATGGGAGCGCAATACTGACTCTTCTTACCAGAAAACAACTCTTGCTCATAGGATGAAATACTGCATGGGATTCAACTACATTTAGGACTTGGAAACAAACGCTAGCTCGCCTTACAAGCAACACACTCTGCTTTTGAGAAAAGAGCACTCTTCTACTCTACTGTGTTTCCTATAGGGCCAGAACAGTGAGCTTGCTCAGAACAAAAGAAGTGTGCTTCCTACACACACGGGCTATATCTAGTTCAACTCTGCTTAGGAAACTGACAAGAACAGCAGCTCCTCTTCAGTCCAATACACTGTACTTGCTAGGAGCAGACGCCAGTGCTATTTGCCCTGTGTATGACAATGGGAGCGAAATAGTGACTCTTCTTACTAGAAAACAACTCTTGCTCGTAGGACCAGAAACTGCATGTGATTCAACTCCGTTTAGGACTGGAAAACAAACGCTAGCTCACCTTACAAGAAACACACTCTGCTTTTGAGAAAAGAGCACTCTTCTACTCTACTCTGTTTCCTATGGGGTCCGAACAGTCAGCTTGCTCAGAACAAAAGAACTGTGCTTCCTACAGACACGGGCTATATCTAGTTCAACTCTGCTTAGGAAACTGACAAGAACAGTAGATCCTCTTCAGTGCAATACACTGTACATGCTGGGAACAGACGCCAGTGCTATTTGCACTGTGTATGGCAATGGGAGCACAAGAGTGACTCTTCTTACTAGAAAACAACTCTTGCTCTTAGGAACAGAAACTGCATGTGATTCAACTCCATTTAGGACTGGGAAACAAACGCTAGCTTGCCTTACAAGAAACACGCTCTGCTTTTGAGAAAAGAGCAGTATTCTACTCTAATGTGTTTCCTATAGGGCCAGAACATTGAATTTGCTCAGAACAAAAGAACTGTGCTTCCTACACACACGGGCAATATCTAGTTCAACTCTGCTTAGGAATCTGACAAGAACAGTAGCTCCTCTTCAGTCCAATACACTGTACTTGCTGGGAAAAGTCGCGTGTTCTATTTGCACTGTGTATGAGAAAGGGAGCGCAATAGTTACTTTCCTTACCAGAAAACAACTCTTGCTAGTGGGACCAAAAACTGCATGTGATTCAACTCCATTTAGGACTGGGAAACAAACGCTACCTCGCCTTACAAGAAACACACTCTGCTTTTGAGAAAAGAACACTCTTCTACTCTACTGTGTTTCATATAGGTCCAAAATAGTGAGCTTGCTCAGAACAAAAGAACTGTGCTTCATACACACACGGCCATATCTAGTTCAACTCTGCTTAGGAAACTGACAAGAACAGTAGATCCTCTTAAGTCCAATACACTGTACATGCTCTGAACAGACGCCAGTGCTATTTGCCCTGTGTATGACAATGGGAGCGCAATAGTGACTCTTCTTACCAGAAAACAACTCTTGCTCGTAGGAACAGAAACTCCATGTGATTCAACTCCATTTAGGACTGGGAAACAAACGCTAGCTTGCCTTACAAGAAACACACTCTGCTTTTGAGAAAAGAGCACTCTTCTACTCTACTGTGTTTCCTATGGGGTCCGAACAGTCAGCTTGCTCAGAACAAAAGAACTGTGCTTCCTACACACACGGGCTATATATAGTTCAACTCTGCTTAAGAAACTGACAAGAACAGTAGATCCCCTTCAGTGCAATACACTGTACATGCTGGGAACAGACGCCAGTGCTATTTGCACTGTGTATGGCAATGGGAGCACAATAGTGACTCTTCTTACCAGAAAACAACTCTTGCTCGTAGGACCAGAAACTGCATGTGATTCAACTCCATTTAGGACTGGAAAACAAAAGCTAGCTCCTCTTCCAAGAAACACACTCTGCTTTTGAGAAAAGAGCACTCTTCCACTATACCTTTTTTCCTATTGGGCCACAACAGTGAGCTTGCTCAGAACAAAAGAACTGTGCTTCCTACACACACGGCCATATCTAGTTAAACTCTGCTTAGGAAACTGACAAGAACAGTAGATCCTCTTCAGTCCAATACACTGTACATGCTGGGAACAAACGCCAGTGCTATTTGCCCTGTGTATGACAAATGGAGCACAATAGTGACTCTTCTTACCAGAAAACAACTCTTGCTCGTAGGAGCAGAAACTGCATGGGATTCAACTACATTTAGGACTGGGAAACAAATGCGAGGAGCCTTACAAGAAACACACTCTGCTTTTGAGAAAAGGGCACTCCTCTACTCTACAGTGTTTCCTATAGGGCCAAAACAGTGAGCTTGCTCAGAACAAACGAACTGTGGTTCCTACACACACGGGCCATATCTAGTTCAACTCTGCTTAGGAATCTGACAAGAACAGTAGCTCCTCTTCAGTCCAATACACATTACTTGCTGGGAACAGACGCGAGTGCTATTTGCAGTGTGTATGGCAATGGGAGCGCAATAGTGACTCTTCTTACCAGAAAACAACTCTTGCTCATAGGACGAAAAACTGCGTGGAATTCAACTCCATTTAGGACTGGGAAACAAACGCTAGCGTGCTTTACAAGAAACACACTCTGCTTTTGAGAAAAGAGCACTCTTCTACTCTACTGTGTTTCCTATGGGGTCCGAACATAGAGCTTGCTCAGAACAAAAGAACTGTGCTTCCTACACATACGGGCCATATCTAGTTCAACTCTGCTTAGGAAACTGACATGAACAATAGCTCCTCTTCAGTACAATACACTGTACTTGCTGGGATCAGACACGAGTGCTCTTTGCACTGTGCACGGCAATGGGAGCACAATAGTGACTTTCCTTACCAGAAAACAACTCTTGCTCGTGGGACCAACAACTGCATGTGATTCAACTCCATTTAGGACTGGAAAACAAACGCTAGCTCGCCTTACAAGAAACAAACTCTGCTTTTGAGAAAAGAGCACTCTTCTACTCTACTGTGTTTCCTATAGGGCCAGAACAGTGAGCTTGCTCAGAACAAAAAAACTGTGCTTCCTACACACACGGCCATATCTAGTTCAATTCTGCTTAGGAAACTGACAAGAACAGTAGATCCTCTTCAGTCCAATACACTGTACATGCTGGGAACAGACGCCAGTGCTATTTGCACTGTGTATGGCAATGGGAGCGCAAGAGTGACTCTTCTTACCAGAAAACAACTCTTGCTCGTAGGAAGAGAAACTGCAAGTGATTCAACTCCATTTAGGACTGGGAAACAAACGCTAGCTTGCCTTACAAGAAACACACTCTGATTTTGAGAAAAGAGTACTCTTCTACTCTACTGTGTTTCCTAAATGGCCAGGACAGTGAGCTTGCTCAGAACAAAAGAACTGTGCTTCCTGCATACACGGGGCATATCTAGATCAAGTCTGCTTAGGAAACTGACAAGAACAGCAGCTCCTCTTCAGTCCAATACACTGTACTTGCTGGGAGCAGACGCCAGTGCTATTTGCCCTGTGTATGATATGGGAGCACAATAGTGACTCTTCTTACCAGAAAACAACTCTTGCTCGTAGGACCAGAAACTGCATGTGATTCAACTCCATGTATGACTGGGAAACACACGCTAGCTCGCCTTACAAGAAACAAACTCTGCTTTTTTGAAAAGTGCATTCTTCTACTCTAATGTGTTTCCTAAGGGGTCCGAACAGTGAGCTTGCTCAGAACAAAATAACTGTGCTTCCTACACACACGGGCCATATCTAGTTCAACTCCGCTTAGGAAACTGACAAGAACAGTAGCTCCTCTTCATTCCAATACACTGTACTTCCTGGGAACAGACGCGAGTGCTATTTGCACTGTGTATGGCAATGGGAACACAATAGTGACTCTTCTTACCAGAAAACAACTCTTGCTCATAGGACGAAATACTGCATGGGATTCAACTGCATTTAGGACTGGGAAACAAATGCGAACTCGTCTTACAAGAAACACACTCTGCTTTTGAGAAAAGAGCACTCTTCTACTCTACTGTGTTTCCTATAGGGCCAGAAGAGTGAGCTTGCTCAAAACAAAGGAACTGTGCTTCCTACACACGGGCCATATCTAGATCAATTCTGCTTAGGAAACTGACAAGAACAGTAGATCCTCTTAAGTCCAATACACGGTACATGCTGGGAACAGATGCCAGTCCTATATGCCCTGTGTATGACAATGGGAGCACACTAGTGACTCTTCTTACCAGAAAACAACTCTTGCTCGTAGGACCAGAAACTGCATGTGATTCAACTACATTTAGGACTGAGAAACAAATGCTAACTTGCCTTACAAGAAACACACTCTGCTTTTGAGAAAAGAGCACTCTTCTACTCTACTGTATTTCCTCTAGGGTCGGAACAGTGAGCTTGCTCAGAAGAAAAGAACTGTGCTTCCTACACACACAGCCATAGCTAGTTCAATTCTGCTTAGGAAACTGACAAGAACAGTAGATCCTCTTCCGTCCAATACACTGTACATGCTGGGAACAGACGCCAGTGCTGTTTGCCCTGTGCATGACAATGGGAGCACAATAGTGACTCTTGATACCAGAAAACAACTCTTGCTCGTAGGACCAGAGACTGCATGGGATTCAATCCATTTAGGACTGGGAAACAAAAGCTAGCTCGCCTTACAAGAAACACACTCTGCTTTGATAAAAGAGCACTCTTCTACTCTAATGTGTTTCCTATATGGCCAGAACAGTGAGCTTGCTCAGAACAAAAGAAATGTGCTTCCTACACACACGGCCATACCTAGTTCAACTCTGCTTAGGAAACTGACAAGAACTGTAGATCCTCTTCAGTCCAATACAGTGTACATGCTGCGAACAGAGGCCAGTGCTATTTGCCCTGTGTATGACAATGGGAGCGCAATAGTGACTCTTCTTACCAGAAAAAAACTCTTGCTCGTAGGACCAGAAACTGCATGTGATTCAACTCCATTTAGGACTGGCAAACAAACGCTAGCTCGCCTTACAAGAAACACACTCTGCTTTTGAGAAAAGAGCACTCTTCTACTCTACTGTGTTTCCTATGGGGTCCGAACAGTCAGCTTGCTCAGAACAAAAGAACTGTGCTTCCTACACACACGGGCTATATATAGTTCAACTCTGCTTAGGAAACTGACAAGAACAGTAGATCCCCTTCAGTGCAATACACTGTACATGCTGGGAACAGACGCCAGCGCTATTTGTACTGTGTATGGCAATGGGAGCGCAATAGTGACTCTTCTTATCAGAAAACAACTCTTGCTCGTAGGACCAGAAACTGCATGTGATTCAACTCCATTTAGGACTGGAAAACAAACGCTAGCTCCCCTTCCAAGAAACACACTCTGCTTTTCAGAAAAGAGCACTCTTCCACTATACCTTTTTTCTTGGGCCACAACAGTGAGCTTGCTCAGAACAAAAGAACTGTGATTCCTACACACACGGCCATATCTAGTTAAACTCTGCTTAGTAAACTGACAAGAACAGTAGATCCTCTTCAGTCCAATACACTGTACATGCTGGGAACAGACGCCAGTGCTATTTGCTCTGTGTATGACAAAAGGAGCACAATAGTGACTCTTCTTACCAGAAAACAACTCTTGCTCATAGGAGCAGAAACTGCATGGGATTCAACTACATTTAGGACTGGGAAACAAATGCGAGGAGCCTTACAAGAAACACACTCTGCTTTTGAGAAAAGGGCACTGCTCTACTCTACTGTGTTTCCTATGGGGTCCGAACAGTGAGCTTGCTCAGAACAAAAGAACTGTGCTTCCTACATACAAGGGCCATATCTAGTTCAACTCTGCTTAGGAAACTGACAAGAACAGCAGCTCCTCTTCATTCCAATACACTGCACTTGCTGGGAACAGACGCGAGTGCTATTTGCACTGTGTATGGCAATGGGAGTGCAATAGTGGCTTTCTTTACCAGAAAACAACTCTTGCTCGTGGGACCAAAAACTGCATGTGATTCAACTCCATTTAGGACTGGGAATCAAACGCTAGCTCGCCTTACAAGAAACACACTCTGCTTTTGAGAAAAGAGCACTCTTCTACTCTACTGTGTTTCCTATAGGGCCAAAACAGTGAGCTTGCTCAGAACAAACGAACTGTGGTTCCTACACACACGGGCCATATCTAGTTCAACTCTGCTTAGGAATCTGACAAGAACAGTAGCTCCTCTTCAGTCCAATACACATTACTTGCTGGGAACAGACGCGAGTGCTATTTGCAGTGTGTATGGCAATGGGAGCACAATAGTGACTCTTCTTACCAGAAAACAACTCTTGCGTGTAGGACCAGAAACTGCATGTGATTCAACTCCATTTAGGACTTGGAATCAAATGCTAGCTGGCCTTACAAGAAACACACTCTGCTTTTGAGAAAAGAGCACTCCTCTACTCTACTGTGTTTCCTTTAGCGCCAGAACAGTGAGCTTGCTCAGAACAAAAGAACTGTGCTTCCTACACACACGGGCCATATCTAGTTCAAATCTGCTTACGAAACTCACAAGAATAGTAGCCTCTCTTCAGTCCAATACACTGTACTTGCTGGGAACAGACGTGAGTGCTATTTGCACTGTGTATGGCAAAGGGAGCACAAAATGGACTCTTCTTACCAGAAAACAACTTCGCTCGTAGGACCAGAAACTGCATGTGTATTTCAACTCCATTTAGGACTGGGAAACAAACGCTTGCTCGCCTTACAAGAAACACACTCTGCTTTTGACAAAAGAGCACTCTTCTACTCTACTGTGTTTCCTATGGGGTCCAAACAGAGAACTTGCTCAGAACAAAAGAACTGTGCTTCCTACACTCAGGCCATATCTAGTTCATCTCTGCTAGGAAACTGAAAAGAGAAGTAGCTCCTCTTCAGTCCAATACACTGTACTTGCTGGCAACAGATGCCAGTGCTATTTGCACTGTGTATGGCAATGGGAGCGCAATAGTGACTTTCCTTACCAGAAAGCAACTCTTGCTCGTAGGACCAAAAACTGCATGTGATTCAACTCCATTTAAGACTGGGAAACAAATGCTAGCTCGCCTTACAAGTAACACACTCTGCTTTTGAGGAAGGAGCACTCTTCTACTCTACTGTGTTTCCTTTAGCGCCAGAACAGTGAGCTTGCTCAGAACAAAAGAACTGTGGTTCCTACACACACGGCCATATCTAGTTCAATTCTCCTTAGGAAACTGACAAGAACAGTAGATCCTCTTCAGTCCAATACACTGTACTTGCTGGGAACAGACGCGAGGGCTATTTGCACTGTGTATGGCAATGGGAGCACAATTGTGACTCTTCATACCACAAAACAACTCTTGCTCATAGGACAAGAAACTGCATGTGATTCAACTCCATTTAGAACTGGGAAACAAACGCTAGCTCGCCTTACAAGAAACACACTCTGCTTTTGAGAAAAGAGCACTCTTCTACTCTACTGTGTTTCCTATAGGACCAGAACAGTGAGCTTGCTCAGAACAAAAGAACTGTGCTTCCTACACACGGGCCATATCTAGTTCAACTCTGCTTAGGATACTGACGAGAACAGTAGATCCTCTTAAGTGCAATACACTGTACTTGCTGGGAAAGGCGCGAGTGCTATTTGCACTGTGTACCGCAATGGTTGCACAATAGTGACTCTTCTTACCAGGAAACAACTCTTGCTCTTAGGACCTGAAACTACATTTGATTCAATCCACTTAGGGATGGGAAACAAACGCTAGCTCGCCTTACAAGAAACACGCTCTGCTTTTGAGATTAGGGAACACATCTATTCTACTGTGTTTCCTATGGGGTCCGAACAGTGAGCTTGCTCAGAACAAAAGAACTGTGCTTCCTACACACGGGCCATATCTAGTTCAACTCTGCTTAGGAAACTGACAGGAACAGTAGATCCTCTTCAGTCCAATACACTGTACTTGCTGGGAACAGACGCCAGTGCTATTTGCACTTTGTATGTATATGGGAGCACAATAGTGACTCCTCTTACCATAAAACAACTCTTGCTCGTAGGACCAGAAACTGCATGGGATTCAACTCCATTTAGCACTGGGAAACAAACGCTAGCTCACCTTACAAGAAACACACTCTGCTTTTGAGAAAAGAGCACTCTTTTATTCTACTATGTTTCCTGTAGGGCCAAAACAGAGAGCTTGCTCAGAACAAAAGAACTGTGCTTCCTACACACACGGGCCATATCTAGTTCAACTCTGCTTAGGAAACTGACAAGAACAGTAGCTCCTCTTCAGTCCAATACACTGTTCTTGCTGGGAACAGACGCGAGGGCTATTTGCACTGTGTACAGCAAAGGGAGCACAATAGTGACTCTTCTTACCAGAAAACAACTCTTGCTCATAGGACCAGAAACTGCATGTTATTCAACTCCACTTAGGACTGGGAAACAAACGCTAGCTCGCCTTACAAGAAACATGCTCTGCTTTGAGAAAAGGTCACACTTCTACTCTACTGTGTTTCCTATAGAGTCCGAAAAGTGAGCTTGCTCAGAACAAAAGAACCGTGCTTCCTACACACACGGGCCATATCTAGTTCAACTCTGCTTAGGAAACTGACAAGAACAGTAGATCCTCTTCAGTCCAATACACTGTACTTGCTGGGAACAGACGCCAGTGCTATTTGCCCTGTGAATGTGAGTGGGTGCGCAATAGTGACTCTTCTTAGCAAAAACAACTCTTGCTCGTAGGACCAGAAACTGCATGTGATTCAACTCCATTTTGGACTGGGAAACAAACGCTATCTCGCCTTACAAGAAACACACTCTGCTTTTGAGAAAAGAGCACTCTTCTATTCGACTGTGTTTCCTATGGGGTCCGAACAGTGAGCTTGCTCAGAACAAAAGAACTGTGCTTCCTACACACACGGGCCATATCTAGTTCAACTCTGCTTAGGAAACTGACAAGAACAGTAGATCATCTTCAGTCCAATACACTGTACATGCTGGGAACAGACGCCAGTGCTATTTGCCCTGTGTATGACAATGGGAGGGCAATAGTGACTCTTCTTACCAGAAAACAACTCTTGCTCTTAGGACCAGAAACTGCATGTGATTCAACTCCATTTAGGACTGGGAAACAAACGCTAGCTCGCCTTACAAGAAACACATTCTGCTTTTGAGAAAAGAGCACTCTTCTACTCTACTGTGTTTCCTATAGGGCGAGAAGAGTGAGGTTCCTCAGAACAAAAGAAGTGTACTTCTAACACACACGGGCCATATCTAGTTCAACTTTGCTTAGGAAACTGACAAGAACAGTAGATCCTCTTCAGTCCAATACACTGTACATCCTGGGAACAGACGCGAGTCCTTTTTGCCCTGTGTATGGCAATGGGAGCACAATAGTGACTCTTCTTACTAGAAAACAACTCTTGCTTGTAGGACAAGAAACTGCATGTGATTCAACTTCCTTTAGGACTGGGAAACAAACGCTAGCTCGCTTTACAAGAAACACACTCTGCTTTTGAGAAAAGAGCACTCTTCTACTCTATTGTGTTTCCTATAGGGCCAAAACAGTTAGCTTGCTCGGAACAAAAGAACTGTGCTTCCTACTCACACGGGCCATATCTAGTTCAACTCTGCTTAGGAAACTGACAAGAACAGTAGATCCTCTTCAGTCCAATACACTGTACATGCTGGGAACAGACGCCAGTGCTATTTGCCCTGTGTATGTCAATGGGAGCGCAATAGTGACTCTTCTTACCAGAAAACAACTCTTGCTCCTAGGATCAGAAACTGCATGTGATTCAATTCCATTTAGGACTGGGAAACAAACGCTAGCTCGCCTTACAAGAAACACACTCTGCTTTTGAGAAAACAGCACACTTCTACTCTACTGTGTTTCCTATGGGGTCCGAACAGTGAGCTTGCTCAGGACAAAAGAACTGTGCTTCCTACACACATCGTCCATATCTAGTTCAACTCTGCTTAGGAAACTGACAAGAACAGTAGCTCCTCTTCAGTTCAATACATTGTACTTGCTGGGAACAGACGCGAGTGCTATTTGCACAGTTTATGGCAAAGGGAACAGAATAGTGACTTTTCTTACCAGAAAACATCCCTTGCTCGTAGGACCAGAAACTGCATGTGATTCAACTCCATGTAGTACTGGGAAACAAACGTTAGCTCGCCTTACAAGAAACACATTCTGCTTTTGAGAAAAGAGCACTCTTCTACTCGACTGTGTTTCCTATGGGGTCTGAAGAGTGAGCTTGCTCAGAACAAAAGAACTGTGCTTCCTACACACACGGGCCAAATCTCGTTCAACTCTGCTTAGGAAACTAACAAGAACAGTATCTCTTCTTTTGTCCAAAACACTGTACTTGCAAAGAACAGTAGCGAGTGTTGTTTGCACTGTGTATGGCAATAGATTTGCCATAGTGACTCTTCTTTCCAGAAAACAACTCTTGCTCATAGGACCAGAAACTGAACGTAATTCAACTCCATGTAGTACTGGGAAACAAACGTTAGCTCGCCTTACAAGAAACACATTCTGCTTTTGAGAAAAGAGCACTCTTCTACTCTTCTGTGTTTCCTATAGGACCAGAACAGTGAGCTTGCTCAGAACAAAAGAACTGTGCTTCCTACACACACGGGCCATATCTAGTTCAACTCCGCTTAGGAAACTGACAAGAACAGGAGCTCCTCTTCTGTCCAATACACTGTACTTGCAAAGAACAGTAGCGAGTGTTGTTTGTACTGTGTATGGCAGTAGGAGCACAGTAGTGACTCTTCTTACCAGAAAACAACTCTTGCTCATAGGACAAGAAACTGCATCTAATTCAACTCCATTTAGGACTGGGAAACAAACGCAAGCTCACCTTACAAGAAACACACTCTGCTTTTGAGAAAAGAGCACTCTTCTACTCTTCTGTGTTTCCTATAGGACCAAAACCGTGAGCTTGCTCAGAACAAAAGAACTGTGCTTCCTACACACACGGGCCATATCTCATTCAACTCTGCTTAAATAACTGACAAGAACAGTAGCTCCTCTTCAGTCCAATACACTGTACTTGCTGGGAACAGACGTGAGTGCAATTTGTACTGTTTATGGCAAAGGGAGCACAATAGTGACTTTCCTTACCAAAAAACATCCCTTGCTCGTAGGACCAGAAACTGGATGTGATTCAACTCCATTTTGGACTGGGAAACAAACGCTAGCTCGCCTTACAAGAAACACACTCTGCTTTTGAGAAAAGAGCACTCTTCTATTCTACTGTGTTTCGTATGGGTTCCGAACAGTGAGCTTGCTCAGAACAAAAGAACTGTGCTTCCTACACACACGGGCCATATCTAGTTCAACTCTGCTTAGGAAACTGACAAGAACAGTAGCTCCTCTTCAGTCCAATACACTGTACTTGCAAAGAACAGTAGCGAGTGTTGTTTGCACTGTGTATGGCAATAGGAGCGCAATAGTGACTCTTCTTACCAGAAAACAACTCTTGCTCATAGGACAAGAAATTGCATGTAATTCACTCCATTTAAAACTGGGAAAAAAACGCTAGCTCACCTTACAAGAAACAAACTATGCTTTTGAGAAAAGAGCACACTTCTACTCTTCTTTGTTTCCTATAGGACCAAAAGAATGAGCTTGCTCAGAACAAAAGAACTGTGCTTCCTACACACACGGGCCATATCTCGTTCAACTCTGCTTAGGAAACTGACAAGAACAGCAGCTCCTCTTCAGTCCAATACACTGTACTTGCTGGGAACAGACGTGAGTGCTATTTGCACTGTTTATGGCAAAGGGAGCACAATAGTGACTTTCCTTACCAGAAAACATCCCTTGCTCGTAGGACCAGAAACTTCCTGTGATTCAACTCCATTTAGGACTGGGAAACAAACGCAAGCTCATCTTACAAGAAACACACTCTGCTTTTGAGAAAAGAGCACTCTTCTACTCTACTGTGTTTCTATAGGCCAGAAGAGTGAGCTAGCTCAGAACAAAAGAACTGTGCTTCCTACACAAACGGGCCATATCTAGTTCAACTCTGCTGAGGAAACTGACAAGAACAGTAGATCATCTTCAGTCCAATACACTGTACATGCTGGGAACAGACGCCAGTGCTATTAGCCCTGTGTATGGCAATGGGAGGGCAATAGTGACTCTTCTTACCAGAAAACAACTCTTGCTCGTATGATCAGAAACTGCATGTGATTCAACTCCATTTAGGACTGCGAAACAAACACTAGCTCGCCTTACAAGAAACACACTCTGCTTTTGAGAAAAGAGCACTCTTCTACTCTACTGTGTTTCCTATGGGGTCCGAACAGTGAGCTTGCTCAGAACAAAAGAACTGTGCTTCCTACACACACGGGCCATATCTAGTTCAACTCTGCTTAGGAAACTGACAAGAACAGTAGCTCCTCTTCAGTCCAATACACTGTACTTGCAAAGAACAGTAGCGAGTGTTGTTTGCACTGTGTATGGCAATAGGAGCGCAATAGTGACTCTTCTTACCAGAAAACAACTCTTGCACATAGGACAAGAAACTGCATGTAATTCAACTCCATTTAAAACTGGGAAAAAAACGCTAGCTCACCTTACAAGAAACACTCTATGCTTTTGAGAAAAGAGCACACTTCTACTCTTCTTTGTTTCCTATAGGACCAAAAGAGTGAGCTTTCTCAGAACAAAAGAACTGTGCTTCCTACACACACGGGCCATATCTCGTTCAACTATGCTTAGGAAACTGACAAGAACAGTAGCTCCTCTTCAGTCCAATACACTGTACTTGCTGGGAACAGACGTGAGTGCTATTTGCACTGTTTATGGCAAAGGGAACACAATAGTGACTTTCCTTACCAGAAAACATCCCTTGCTCATAGGACCAGAAACTTCCTGTGATTCAACTCCATTTAGGCCTGGGAAACAAACGCAAGCTCATCTTACAAGAAACACACTCTGCTTTTGAGAAAAGAGCACTCTTCTACTCTACTGTGTTTCTATAGGCCAGAAGAGTGAGCTAGCTCAGAACAAAAGAACTGTGCTTCCTACACACACGGGCCATATCTAGTTCAACTCTGCTGAGGAAACTGACAAGAACAGTAGATCATCTTCAGTCCAATACACTGTACATGCTGGGAACAGACGCCAGTGCTGTTTGCCCTGTGTATGACAATGGGAGCGCAATAGTGACTCTTCTTTACAGAAAACAACTCTTGCTCCTAGGATCAGAAACTGCATGTGATTCAATTCCATTTAGGACTGGGAAACAAACGCTAGCTCGCCTTACAAGAAACACACTCTGTTTTTGAGAAAAGAGCACTCTTCTACTCTACTGTGTTTCCTATGTGGTCCGAACAGTGAGCTTGCTCAGAACAAAGAACTGTGGTTCCTACACACACGGGCCATATCTAGTTCAACTCTGCTTAGGAAACTGACAAGAGCAGTAGCTCCTCTTCAGTCCAATACACTGTACTTGCTGGGAACAGACGTGAGTGCTATTTGCACTGTGTATGGCAAAGGGAGCACAATAGTGACTTTCCTTTCCAGAAAAAAAATTCTTGCTCGTAGGACCAGAAACTGCATGTGATTCAACTCCATTTAGGACTGGGAAACAAACGCAAGCTCGTCTTACAAGAAACACACTCTGCTTTTGAGAAAAGAGCACTCTTCTACTCTACTGTGTTTCTATAGGCCAGAAAAGTGATCTAGCTCAGAACAAAAGAACTGTGCTTCCTACACACACGGGCCATATCTAGTTCAACTCTGCTTAGGAAACTGACAAGAACAGTAGATTCTCTTCAGTCCAATACACTTTACATGCTGGGAACAGACGCCAGTGCTATTTGCCCTGTTTATGTCAATGGGAGCGCAATAGTGACTCTTCTTACCATCAAACAACTCTTGCTCATAGGACCAGAAACTGCATGTGGTTGAACTCCATTTAGGACTGGGAAACAAACGCTAGCTCGCCTTACAAGAAACACATTCTGCTTTTGAGAAAAGAGCACTCTTCTACTCTACTGTGTTTCCCATAGGGCCAGAAGAGTGAGGATGCTCAGAACAAATGAAGTGTACTTCTAACACACACGGCCCATATCTAGTTCAACTTTGCTTAGGAAACTGACAAGAACAGTAGATCCTCTTCAGTCCAATACATTGTACATCCTGGGAACAGACGCGAGTCCTATTTGCCCTGTGTTTGGCAATGGGAGCACAATAGTGACTCTTCTTACCAGAAAACAACTCTTGCTCGTAGGACCAGAAACTGCATGTGATTCAACTCCATGTAGGACTGGGAATCAAACACTCGCTTGCCTTACAAGAAACACACTCTGCTTCTGAGAAAAGAGCACTCTTCTACTCTTCTGTGTTTCCTATAGGGCCACAACAGTGAGCTTGCTCAGAACAAAAGAACTGTGCTTCCTACACAGACGGCCATATCTAGTTAAACTCTGCTTAAAAAACTGACAAGAACAGGAGATCCTCTTCAGTCCAATACACTGTACATTCTGGGATCAAACGCCAGTGCTATTTGCCCTGTGTATGACAAAGGGAGCACAATAGTGACTCTTCTTACCCGAAAACCACTCTTGCTCGTAGGAGCAGAAACTACATGGGATTCAACTACATTTAGGACTGGGAAACAAATGCGAGCACGCCTTACAAGAAACACACTCTGTTTTTGAGAAAAGGGCACTCCTCTACTCTACTGTGTTTTCTATGGGGTCCGAACAGTGAGCTTGCTGAGAACAAAAGAACTGTGCTTCATACACACACGGGCTATATCCAGTTCAACTCCGCTTAGGAAACTGACAAGAACAGTAGATCCTCTTCAGTGCAATACACTGTACATGCTGGGAACAGACGCCAGTGCTATTTGCACTGTGTATGGCAATGGGAGCGCAAGAGTGACTCTTCTTACCAGAAAACAACTCTTGCACGTAGGACCAGAAACTGCATGTGATTCAACTCCATTTAGGACTGGGAAACAAACGCTAGCTTGCCTTACAAGCAACACACTCTGCTTTTGAGAAAAGAGCAGTATTCTACTCTAATGTGTTTCCTATAGGGCCAGAACATTGAGCTTGCTCAGAACAAAAGAACTGTGCTTCCTACACACATGGGCAATATCTAGTTCAACTCTGCTTAGGAATCTGACAAGAACAGTAGCTCCTCTTCAGTCCAATACACTGTACTTGCTGGGAAAAGTCACGTGTGCTATTTGCACTGTGTATAAGAAAGGGAGCACAATAGTGACTCTTCTTACCAGAAAGCAACTCTTGCTCGTAGGAGCAGAAACTGCATTGGATTCAACTACATTTAGGACTGGGAAACAAATGCGAGGAGCCTTACAAGAAACACACTCTGCTTTTGAGAAAAGGGCACTCCTCTACTCTACTGTGTTTCCTATGGGGTCCGAACAGTGAGCTTGCTCAGAACAAAAGAACTGTGCTTCCTACATACAAGCGCCATATCTAGTTCAACTCTGCTTAGGAAACTGACAAGAACAGCAGCTCCTCTTCATTCCAATACACTGCACTTGCTGGGAACAGACGCGAGTGCTATTTGCACTGTGTATGGCAATGGGAGCACAATAGTGGCTTTCTTTACCAGAAAACAACTCTTGCTCCTGGGACCAAAAACTGCATGTGATTCAACTCCATTTAGGACTGGGAAACAAACTCTAGCTCGCCTTACAAGAAACACACTCTGCTTTTGAGAAAAGAGCACTCTTCTACTCTACTGTGTTTCCTATAGGGCCAAAACAGTGAGCTTGCTCAGAACAAACGAATTGTGCTTCCTACACACACGGCCATATCTAGTTCAATTTTGCTTAGGAGACTGACAAGAACAGTAGATTCTCTTCAGTCCAATACACTGTACTTGCTGGGAACAGACGACAGTACTATTTGCTTTTTGTATGACAATGGGAGCACAGTAGTGACTCTTCTTACCAGAAAACAACTATTGCTCGTAGGACCAGAAACTGCATGTGATTCAACTCCATTTAGGACTGGGAAACAAACGCTAGCTCGCCTTACAAGAAACAAACTCTGCTTTTTAGAAAAGAGCACTCTTCTACTCTTCTGTGTTTCCTATAGGGCCACAACAGTGAGCTTGCTCAGAACAAAAGAACTGTGCTTCCTACACAGACGGCCATATCTAGTTAAACTCTGCTTAAAAAACTGACAAGAACAGGAGATCCTCTTCAGTCCAATACACTGTACATTCTGGGATCAAACGCCAGTGCTATTTGCCCTGTGTATGACAAAGGGAGCACAATAGTGACTCTTCTTACCCGAAAACCACTCTTGCTCGTAGGAGCAGAAACTACATGGGATTCAACTACATTTAGGACTGAGAAACAAATGCGAGCACGCCTTACAAGAAACACACTCTGTTTTTGAGAAAAGGGCACTCCTCTACTCTACTGTGTTTTCTATGGGGTCCGAACAGTGAGCTTGCTGAGAACAAAAGAACTGTGCTTCATACACACACGGGCTATATCTAGTTCAACTCTGCTTAGGAAACTGACAAGAACAGTAGATCCTCTTCAGTGCAATACACTGTACATGCTGGGAACAGACGCCAGTGCTATTTGTACTGTGTATGGCAATGGGAGCGCAAGAGTGACTCTTCTTACCAGAAAACAACTCTTGCTCGTAGGACCAGAAACTGCATGTGATTCAACTCCATTTAGGACTGGGAAACAAACGCTAGCTTGCCTTACAAGCAACACACTCTGCTTTTGAGAAAAGAGCAGTATTCTACTCTAATGTGTTTCCTATAGGGCCAGAACATTGAGCTTGCTCAGAACAAAAGAACTGTGCTTCCTACACACATGGGCAATATCTAGTTCAACTCTGCTTAGGAATCTGACAAGAACAGTAGCTCCTCTTCAGTCCAATACACTGTACTTGCTGGGAAAAGTCACGTGTGCTATTTGCACTGTGTATAAGAAAGGGAGCACAATAGTGACTCTTCTTACCAGAAAGCAACTCTTGCTCGTAGGAGCAGAAACTGCATTGGATTCAACTACATTTAGGACTGGGAAACAAATGCGAGGAGCCTTACAAGAAACACACTCTGCTTTTGAGAAAAGGGCACTCCTCTACTCTACTGTGTTTCCTATGGGGTCCGAACAGTGAGCTTGCTCAGAACAAAAGAACTGTGCTTCCTACATACAAGTGCCATATCTAGTTCAACTCTGCTTAGGAAACTGACAAGAACAGCAGCTCCTCTTCATTCCAATACACTGCACTTGCTGGGAACAGACGCGAGTGCTATTTGCACTGTGTATGGCAATGGGAGCGCAATAGTGGCTTTCTTTACCAGAAAACAACTCTTGCTCCTGGGACCAAAAACTGCATGTGATTCAACTCCATTTAGGACTGGGAAACAAACTCTAGCTCGCCTTACAAGAAACACACTCTGCTTTTGAGAAAAGAGCACTCTTCTACTCTACTGTGTTTCTTATAGGGCCAAAACAGTGAGCTTGCTCGGAACAAACGAATTGTGCTTCCTACACACACGGCCATATCTAGTTCAATTTTGCTTAGGAGACTGACAAGAACAGTAGATTCTCTTCAGTCCAATACACTGTACTTGCTGGGAACAGACGACAGTGCTATTTGCTTTTTGTATGACAATGGGAGCACAGTAGTGACTCTTCTTACCAGAAAACAACTATTGCTCGTAGGACCAGAAACTGCATGTGATTCAACTCCATTTAGGACTGGGAAACAAACGCTAGCTCGCCTTACAAGAAACAAACTCTGCTTTTTAGAAATGAGCACTCTTCTACTCTAACGTGTTTCCTATGGGGTCCGAACAGTGAGCTTGCTCAGAACAAAAGAACTGTGCTTCCTACACACAGGGGCCATATCTAGTTCAACTCTGCTTATTAAACTGACAAGAACAGTAGCTCCTGTTCAGTCAAATGCACATTACTTCCTGGGAACAGACGCGAGTGCTATTTGCACTGTGTATGGCAATGGGAGCGCAATACTGACTCTTCTTACCAGAAAACAACTCTTGCTCATAGGATGAAATACTGCATGGGATTCAACTACATTTAGGACTTGGAAACAAACGCTAGCTCGCCTTACAAGCAACACACTCTGCTTTTGAGAAAAGAGCACTCTTCTACTCTACTGTGTTTCCTATAGGGCCAGAACAGTGAGCTTGCTCAGAACAAAAGAAGTGTGCTTCCTACACACACGGGCTATATCTAGTTCAACTCTGCTTAGGAAACTGACAAGAACAGCAGCTCCTCTTCAGTCCAATACACTGTACTTGCTAGGAGCAGACGCCAGTGCTATTTGCCCTGTGTATGACAATGGGAGCGAAATAGTGACTCTTCTTACTAGAAAACAACTCTTGCTCGTAGGACCAGAAACTGCATGTGATTCAACTCCGTTTAGGACTGGAAAACAAACGCTAGCTCACCTTACAAGAAACACACTCTGCTTTTGAGAAAAGAGCACTCTTCTACTCTACTCTGTTTCCTATGGGGTCCGAACAGTCAGCTTGCTCAGAACAAAAGAACTGTGCTTCCTACAGACACGGGCTATATCTAGTTCAACTCTGCTTAGGAAACTGACAAGAACAGTAGATCCTCTTCAGTGCAATACACTGTACATGCTGGGAACAGACGCCAGTGCTATTTGCACTGTGTATGGCAATGGGAGCACAAGAGTGACTCTTCTTACTAGAAAACAACTCTTGCTCTTAGGAACAGAAACTGCATGTGATTCAACTCCATTTAGGACTGGGAAACAAACGCTAGCTTGCCTTACAAGAAACACGCTCTGCTTTTGAGAAAAGAGCAGTATTCTACTCTAATGTGTTTCCTATAGGGCCAGAACATTGAGCTTGCTCAGAAGAAAAGAACTGTGCTTCCTACACACACGGGCAATATCTAGTTCAACTCTGCTTAGGAATCTGACAAGAACAGTAGCTCCTCTTCAGTCCAATACACTGTACTTGCTGGGAAAAGTCGCGTGTTCTATTTGCACTGTGTATGAGAAAGGGAGCGCAATAGTTACTTTCCTTACCAGAAAACAACTCTTGCTAGTGGGACCAAAAACTGCATGTGATTCAACTCCATTTAGGACTGGGAAACAAACGCTACCTCGCCTTACAAGAAACACACTCTGCTTTTGAGAAAAGAACACTCTTCTACTCTACTGTGTTTCATATAGGTCCAAAATAGTGAGCTTGCTCAGAACAAAAGAACTGTGCTTCATAAACACACGGCCATATCTAGTTCAACTCTGCTTAGGAAACTGACAAGAACAGTAGATCCTCTTAAGTCCAATACACTGTACATGCTCTGAACAGACGCCAGTGCTATTTGCCCTGTGTATGACAATGGGAGCGCAATAGTGACTCTTCTTACCAGAAAACAACTCTTGCTCGTAGGAACAGAAACTCCATGTGATTCAACTCCATTTAGGACTGGGAAACAAACACTAGCTTGCCTTACAAGAAACACACTCTGCTTTTGAGAAAAGAGCACTCTTCTACTCTACTGTGTTTCCTATTGGGTCCGAACAGTCAGCTTGCTCAGAACAAAAGAACTGTGCTTCCTACACACATGGCCTTATCTAGTTCAATTCTGCTTAGGAAACTGACAAGAACAGTAGATCCTCTTCAGTCCAATACACTGTACTAGCTGGGAACAGACGCCAGTGCTATTTGCCCTGTGTATGACAATGGGAGCGCAATAGTGACTCTTCTTACCAGAAAACAACTCTTGCTCGTAGGACCAGAAACTGCATGTGATTCAACTCCATTTAGGACTGGAAAACAAAAGCTAGCTCCTCTTCCAAGAAACACACTCTGCTTTTGAGAAAAGAGCACTCTTCCACTATACCTTTTTTCCTATTGGGCCACAACAGTGAGCTTGCTCAGAACAAAAGAACTGTGCTTCCTACACACACGGCCATATCTAGTTAAACTCTGCTTAGGAAACTGACAAGAACAGTAGATCCTCTTCAGTCCAATACACTGTACATGCTGGGAACAGACGCCAGTGCTATTTGCCCTGTGTATGACAAATGGAGCACAATAGTGACTCTTCTTACCAGAAAACAACTCTTGCTCGTAGGAGCAGAAACTGCATGGGATTCAACTACATTTAGGACTGAGAAACAAATGCAAGGAGCCTTACAAGAAACACACTCTGCTTTTGAGAAAAGGGCACTCCTCTACTCTACTGTGTTTCCTATAGGGCCAAAACAGTGAGCTTGCTCAGAACAAACGAACTGTGGTTCCTACACACACGGGCCATATCTAGTTCAACTCTGCTTAGGAATCTGACAAGAACAGTAGCTCCTCTTCAGTCCAATACACATTACTTGCTGGGAACAGACGCGAGTGCTATTTGCAGTGTGTATGGCAATGGGAGCGCAATAGTGACTCTTCTTACCAGAAAACAACTCTTGCTCATAGGACGAAAAACTGCGTGGAATTCAACTCCATTTAGGACTGGGAAACAAACGCTAGCGTGCTTTACAAGAAACACACTCTGCTTTTGAGAAAAGAGCACTCTTCTACTCTACTGTGTTTCCTATGGGGTCTGAACATTGAGCTTGCTCAGAACAAAAGAACTGTGCTTCCTACACATACGGGCCATATCTAGTTCAACTCTGCTTAGGAAACTGACATGAACAATAGCTCCTCTTCAGTACAATACACTGTACTTGCTGGGATCAGACACGAGTGCTCTTTGCACTGTGCACGGCAATGGGAGCACAATAGTGACTTTCCTTACCAGAAAACAACTCTTGCTCGTGGGACCAATAACTGCATGTGATTCAACTCCATTTAGGATGGAAAACAAACGCTAGCTCGCCTTACAAGAAACAAACTCTGCTTTTGAGAAAAGAGCACTCTTCTACTCTACTGTGTTTCCTATAGGGCCAGAACAGTGAGCTTGCTTAGAACAAAAGAACTGTGCTTCCTACACACACGGCCATATCTAGTTCAATTCTGCTTAGGAAACTGACAAGAACAGTAGATCCTCTTCAGTCCAATACACTGTACATGCTGGGAACAGACGCCAGTGCTATTTGCACTGTGTATGGCAATGGGAGCGCAAGAGTGACTCTTCTTACCAGAAAACAACTCTTGCTCGTAGGAAGAGAAACTGCAAGTGATTCAACTCCATTTAGGACTGGGAAACAAACGCTAGCTTGCCTTACAAGAAACACACTCTGATTTTGAGAAAAGAGTACTCTTCTACTCTACTGTGTTTCCTAAATGGCCAGGACAGTGAGCTTGCTCAGAACAAAAGAACTGTGCTTCCTGCATACACGGGGCATATCTAGATCAAGTCTGCTTAGGAAACTGACAAGAACAGTAGCTCCTCTTCAGTCCAATACACTGTACTTGCTGGGAGCAGACGCCAGTGCTATTTGCCCTGTGTATGATATGGGAGCACAATAGTGACTCTTCTTACCAGAAAACAACTCTTGCTCGTAGGACCAGAAACTGCATGTGATTCAACTCCATGTATGACTGGGAAACAAACGCTAGCTCGCCTTACAAGAAACAAACTCTGCTTTTTTGAAAAGTGCATTCTTCTACTCTAATGTGTTTCCTAAGGGGTCCGAACAGTGAGCTTGCTCAGAACAAAATAACTGTGCTTCCTACACACACGGGCCATATCTAGTTCAACTCCGCTTAGGAAACTGACAAGAACAGTAGCTCCTCTTCATTCCAATACACTGTACTTCCTGGGAACAGACGCGAGTGCTATTTGCACTGTGTATGGCAATGGGAACACAATAGTGACTCTTCTTACCAGAAAACAACTCTTGCTCATAGGACGAAATACTGCATGGGATTCAACTGCATTTAGGACTGGGAAACAAATGCGAACTCGCCTTACAAGAAACACACTCTGCTTTTGAGAAAAGAGCACTCTTCTACTCTACTGTATTTCCTCTAGGGTCGGAACAGTGAGCTTGCTCAGAAGAAAAGAACTGTGCTTCCTACACACACAGCCATAGCTAGTTCAATTCTGCTTAGGAAACTGACAAGAACAGTAGATCCTCTTCCGTCCAATACACTGTACATGCTGGGAACAGACGCCAGTGCTGTTTGCCCTGTGCATGACAATGGGAGCACAATAGTGACTCTTGATACCAGAAAACAACTCTTGCTCGTAGGACCAGAGACTGCATGGGATTCAACTCCATTTAGGACTGGGAAACAAAAGCTAGCTCGCCTTACAAGAAACACACTCTGCTTTGATAAAAGAGCACTCTTCTACTCTAATGTGTTTCCTATATGGCCAGAACAGTGAGCTTGCTCAGAACAAAAGAACTGTGCTTCCTACACACACGGCCATACCTAGTTCAACTCTGCTTAGGAAACTGACAAGAACTGTAGATCCTCTTCAGTCCAATACAGTGTACATGCTGCGAACAGAGGCCAGTGCTATTTGCCCTGTGTATGACAATGGGAGCGCAATAGTGACTCTTCTTACCAGAAAAAAACTCTTGCTCATAGGACCACAAACTGTATGTGATTCAACTCCATTTAGGACTGGCAAACAAACGCTAGCTCGCCTTACAAGAAACACACTCTGCTTTCGAGAAAAGAGCACTCTTCTACTCTACTGTGTTTCCTATGGGGTCCGAACAGTCAGCTTGCTCAGAACAAAAGAACTGTGCTTCCTACACACACGGCCATATCTAGTTAAACTCTGCTTAGTAAACTGACAAGAACAGTAGATCCTCTTCAGTCCAATACACTGTACATGCTGGGAACAGACGCCAGTGCTATTTGCTCTGTGTATGACAAAAGGAGCGCAATAGTGACTCTTCTTACCAGAAAACAACTCTTGCTCATAGGAGCAGAAACTGCATGGGATTCAACTACATTTAGGACTGGGAAACAAATGCGAGGAGCCTTACAAGAAACACACTCTGCTTTTGAGAAAAGGGCACTGCTCTACTCTACTGTGTTTCCTATGGGGTCCGAACAGTGAGCTTGCTCAGAACAAAAGAACTGTGCTTCCTACATACAAGGGCCATATATAGTTCAACTCTGCTTAGGAAACTGACAAGAACAGCAGCTCCTCTTCATTCCAATACACTGCACTTGCTGGGAACAGACGCGAGCGCTATTTGCACTGTGTATGGCAATGGGAGTGCAATAGTGGCTTTCTTTACCAGAAAACAACTCTTGCTCGTGGGACCAAAAACTGCATGTGATTCAACTCCATTTAGGACTGGGAAACAAACGCTAGCTCGCCTTACAAGAAACACACTCTGCTTTTGAGAAAAGAGCACTCTTCTACTCTACTGTGTTTCCTATAGGGCCAAAACAGTGAGCTTGCTCAGAACAAATGAACTGTGGTTCCTACACACACGGGCCATATCTAGTTCAACTCTGCTTAGGAATCTGACAAGAACAGTAGCTCCTCTTCAGTCCAATACACATTACTTGCTGGGAACAGACGCGAGTGCTATTTGCAGTGTGTATGGCAATGGGAGCACAATAGTGACTCTTCTTACCAGAAAACAACTCTTGCGTGTAGGACCAGAAACTGCATGTGATTCAACTCCATTTAGGACTTGGAATCAAATGCTAGCTGGCCTTACAAGAAACACACTCTGCTTTTGAGAAAAGAGCACTCCTCTACTCTACTGTGTTTCCTTTAGCGCCAGAACAGTGAGCTTGCTCAGAACAAAAGAACTGTGCTTCCTACACACACGGGCCATATCTAGTTCAAATCTGCTTACGAAACTCACAAGAATAGTAGCCTCTCTTCAGTCCAATACACTGTACTTGCTGGGAACAGACGTGAGTGCTATTTGCACTGTGTATGGCAAAGGGAGCACAAAATGGACTCTTCTTACCAGAAAACAACTTCGCTCGTAGGACCAGAAACTGCATGTGTATTTCAACTCCATTTAGGACTGGGAAACAAACGCTTGCTCGCCTTACAAGAAACACACTCTGCTTTTGACAAAAGAGCACTCTTCTACTCTACTGTGTTTCCTATGGGGTCCAAACAGAGAACTTGCTCAGAACAAAAGAACTGTGCTTCCTACACTCAGGCCATATCTAGTTCATCTCTGCTAGGAAACTGAAAAGAGAAGTAGCTCCTCTTCAGTCCAATACACTGTACTTGCTGGCAACAGATGCCAGTGCTATTTGCACTGTGTATGGCAATGGGAGCGCAATAGTGACTTTCCTTACCAGAAAGCAACTCTTGCTCGTAGGACCAAAAACTGCATGTGATTCAACTCCATTTAAGACTGGGAAACAAATGCTAGCTCGCCTTACAAGTAACACACTCTGCTTTTGAGGAAGGAGCACTCTTCTACTCTACTGTGTTTCCTTTAGCGCCAGAACAGTGAGCTTGCTCAGAACAAAAGAACTGTGGTTCCTACACACACGGCCATATCTAGTTCAATTCTCCTTAGGAAACTGACAAGAACAGTAGCTCCTCTTCAGTCCAATACACTGTACTTGCTGGGAACAGACGCGAGGGCTATTTGCACTGTGTATGGCAATGGGAGCACAATTGTGACTCTTCATACCACAAAACAACTCTTGCTCATAGGACAAGAAACTGCATGTGATTCAACTCCATTTAGGACTGGGAAACAAACGCTAGCTCGCCTTACAAGAAACACACTCTGCTTTTGAGAAAAGAGCACTCTTCTACTCTACTGTTTTTCCTATAGGACCAGAACAGTGAGCTTGCTCAGAACAAAAGAACTGTGCTTCCTACACACGGGCCATATCTAGTTCAACTCTGCTTAGGATACTGACGAGAACAGTAGATCCTCTTAAGTGCAATACACTGTACTTGCTGGGAAAGGCGCGAGTGCTATTTGCACTGTGTACCGCAATGGTTGCACAATAGTGACTCTTCTTACCAGGAAACAACTCTTGCTCTTAGGACCTGAAACTACATTTGATTCAATCCACTTAGGGATGGGAAACAAACGCTAGCTCGCCTTACAAGAAACACGCTCTGCTTTTGAGAATAGGGCACACATCTACTCTACTGTGTTTCCTATGGGGTCTGAACAGTGAGCTTGCTCAGAACAAAAGAACTGTGCTTCCTACACACACGGGCCATATCTAGTTCAACTCTGCTTAGGAAACTGAAAGGAACAGTAGATCCTCTTCACTCCAATACACTGTACTTGCTGGGAACAGACGCCAGTGCTATTTGCACTTTGTATGTATATGGGAGCACAATAGTGACTCTTCTTACCATAAAACAACTCTTGCTCGTAGGACCAGAAACTGCATGGGATTCAACTCCAATTAGCACTGGGAAACAAACGCTAGCTCACCTTACAAGAAACACACTCTGCTTTTGAGAAAAGAGCACTCTTTTATTCTACTATGTTTCCTGTAGGGCCAAAACAGAGAGCTTGCTCAGAACAAAAGAACTGTGCTTCCTACACACACGGGCCATATCTAGTTCAACTCTGCTTAGGAAACTGACAAGAACAGTAGCTCCTCTTCAGTCCAATACACTGTTCTTGCTGGGAACAGACGCGAGGGCTATTTGCACTGTGTACAGCAAAGGGAGCACAATAGTGACTCTTCTTACCAGAAAACAACTCTTGCTCATAGGACCAGAAACTGCATGTTATTCAACTCCACTTAGGACTGGGAAACAAACGCTAGCTCGCCTTACAAGAAACATGCTCTGCTTTGAGAAAAGGTCACACTTCTACTCTACTGTGTTTCCTATAGAGTCCGAACAGTGAGCTTGCTCAGAACAAAAGAACCGTGCTTCCTACACACACGGGCCATATCTAGTTCAACTCTGCTTAGGAAACTGACAAGAACAGTAGATCCTCTTCAGTCCAATACACTGTACTTGCTGGGAACAGACGCCAGTGCTATTTGCCCTGTGAATGTGAGTGGGTGCGCAATAGTGACTCTTCTTAGCAAAAACAACTCTTGCTCGTAGGACCAGAAACTGCATGTGATTCAACTCCATTTTGGACTGGGAAACAAACGCTAGCTTGCCTTACAAGAAACACACTCTGCTTTTGAGAAAAGAGCACTCTTCTATTCGACTGTGTTTCCTATGGGGTCCGAACAGTGAGCTTGCTCAGAACAAAAGAACTGTGCTTCCTACACACACGGGCCATATCTAGTTCAACTCTGCTTATGAAACTGACAAGAACAGTAGATCATCTTCAGTCCAATACACTGTACATGCTGGGAACAGACGCCAGTGCTATTTGCCCTGTGTATGACAATGGGAGGGCAATAGTGACTCTTCTTACCAGAAAACAACTCTTGCTCTTAGGACCAGAAACTGCATGTGATTCAACTCCATTTAGGACTGGGAAACAAACGCTAGCTCGCCTTACAAGAAACACATTCTGCTTTTGAGAAAAGAGCACTCTTCTACTCTACTGTGTTTCCTATAGGGCGAGAAGAGTGAGGTTCCTCAGAACAAAAGAAGTGAAATTCTAACACACACGGGCCATATCTAGTTCAACTTTGCTTAGGAAACTGACAAGAACAGTAGATCCTCTTCAGTCCAATACACTGTACATCCTGGGAACAGACGCGAGTCCTTTTTGCCCTGTGTATGGCAATGGGAGCACAATAGTGACTCTTCTTACTAGAAAACAACTCTTGCTTGTAGGACAAGAAACTGCATGTGATTCAACTTCCTTTAGGACTGGGAAACAAACGCTAGCTCGCTTTACAAGAAACACACTCTGCTTTTGAGAAAAGAGCACTCTTCTACTCTATTGTGTTTCCTATAGGGCCAAAACAGTTAGCTTGCTCGGAACAAAAGAACTGTGCTTCCTACTCACACGGGCCATATCTAGTTCAACTCTGCTTAGGAAACTGACAAGAACAGTAGATCCTCTTCAGTCCAATACACTGTACATGCTGGGAACAGACGCCAGTGCTATTTGCCCTGTGTATGTCAATGGGAGCGCAATAGTGACTCTTCTTACCAGAAAACAACTCTTGCTCCTAGGATCAGAAACTGCATGTGATTCAATTCCATTTAGGACTGGGAAACAAACGCTAGCTCGCCTTACAAGAAACACACTCTGCTTTTGAGAAAACAGTACACTTCTACTCTACTGTGTTTCCTATGGGGTCCGAACAGTGAGCTTGCTCAGGACAAAAGAACTGTGCTTCCTACACACATCGTCCATATCTAGTTCAACTCTGCTTAGGAAACTGACAAGAACAGTAGCTCCTCTTCAGTTCAATACATTGTACTTGCTGGGAACAGACGCGAGTGCTATTTGCACAGTTTATGGCAAAGGGAGCAGAATAGTGACTTTTCTTACCAGAAAACATCCCTTGCTCGTAGGACCAGAAACTGCATGTGATTCAACTCCATGTAGTACTGGGAAACAAAAGTTAGCTCGCCTTACAAGAAACACATTCTGCTTTTGAGAAAAGAGCACTCTTCTACTCGACTGTGTTTCCTATGGGGTCTGAAGAGTGAGCTTGCTCAGAACAAAAGAACTGTGCTTCCTACACACACGGGCCAAATCTCGTTCAACTCTGCCTAGGAAACTAACAAGAACAGTATCTCTTCTTTTGTCCAAAACACTGTACTTGCAAAGAACAGTAGCGAGTGTTGTTTGCACTGTGTATGGCAATAGATTTGCCATAGTGACTCTTCTTTCCAGAAAACAACTCTTGCTCATAGGACCAGAAACTGAACGTAATTCAACTCCATGTAGTACTGGGAAACAAACGTTAGCTCGCCTTACAAGAAACACATTCTGCTTTTGAGAAAAGAGCACTCTTCTACTCTTCTGTGTTTCCTATAGGACCAGAACAGTGAGCTTGCTCAGAACAAAAGAACTGTGCTTCCTACACACACGGGCCATATCTAGTTCAACTCTGCTTAGGAAACTGACAAGAACAGGAGCTCCTCTTCTGTCCAATACACTGTACTTGCAAAGAACAGTAGCGAGTGTTGTTTGTACTGTGTATGGCAGTAGGAGCACAGTAGTGACTCTTCTTACCAGAAAACAACTCTTGCTCATAGGACAAGAAACTGCATCTAATTCAACTCCATTTAGGACTGGGAAACAAACGCAAGCTCACCTTACAAGAAACACACTCTGCTTTTGAGAAAAGAGCACTCTTCTACTCTTCTGTGTTTCCTATAGGACCAAAACCGTGAGCTTGCTCAGAACAAAAGAACTGTGCTTCCTACACACACGGGCCATATCTCATTCAACTCTGCTTAAATAACTGACAAGAACAGTAGCTCCTCTTCAGTCCAATACACTGTACTTGCTGGGAACAGACGTGAGTGCAATTTGCACTGTTTATGGCAAAGGGAGCACAATAGTGACTTTCCTTACCAAAAAACATCCCTTGCTCGTAGGACCAGAAACTGGATGTGATTCAACTCCATTTTGGACTGGGAAACAAACGCTAGCTCGCCTTACAAGAAACACACTCTGCTTTTGAGAAAAGAGCACTCTTCTATTCTACTGTGTTTCGTATGGGTTCCGAACAGTAAGCTTGCTCAGAACAAAAGAACTGTGCTTCCTACACACACGGGCCATATCTAGTTCAACTCTGCTTAGGAAACTGACAAGAACAGTAGCTCCTCTTCAGTCCAATACACTGTACTTGCAAAGAACAGTAGCGAGTGTTGTTTGCACTGTGTATGGCAATAGGAGCGCAATAGTGACTCTTCTTACCAGAAAACAACTCTTGCTCATAGGACAAGAAATTGCATGTAATTCACTCCATTTAAAACTGGGAAAAAAACGCTAGCTCACCTTACAAGAAACACACTATGCTTTTGAGAAAAGAGCACACTTCTACTCTTCTTTGTTTCCTATAGGACCAAAAGAATGAGCTTGCTCAGAACAAAAGAACTGTGCTTCCTACACACACGGGCCATATCTCGTTCAACTCTGCTTAGGAAACTGACAAGAACAGTAGCTCCTCTTCAGTCCAATACACTGTACTTGCTGGGAACAGACGTGAGTGCTATTTGCACTGTTTATGGCACAGGGAGCACAATAGTGACTTTCCTTACCAGAAAACATCCCTTGCTCGTAGGACCAGAAACTTCCTGTGATTCAACTCCATTTAGGACTGGGAAACAAACGCAAGCTCATCTTACAAGAAACACACTCTGCTTTTGAGAAAAGAGCACTCTTCTACTCTACTGTGTTTCTATAGGCCAGAAGAGTGAGCTAGCTCAGAACAAAAGAACTGTGCTTCCTACACACACGGGCCATATCTAGTTCAACTCTGCTGAGGAAACTGACAAGAACAGTAGATCATCTTCAGTCCAATACACTGTACATGCTGGGAACAGACGCCAGTGCTATTAGCCCTGTGTATGGCAATGGGAGGGCAATAGTGACTCTTCTTACCAGAAAACAACTCTTGCTCGTATGATCAGAAACTGCATGTGATTCAACTCCATTTAGGACTGCGAAACAAACACTAGCTCGCCTTACAAAACACACTCTGCTTTTGAGAAAAGATCACTCTTCTACTCTTCTGTGTTTCCTATAATACCAGAACAGTAAGCTTGCTCAGAACAAAAGAACTGTGCTTCCTACACACACGGGCCATATCTAGTTCAACTCTGCTTAGGAAACTGACAAGAGCAGTAGCTCCTCTTCAGTCCAATACACTGAACTTGCTGGGAAAAGACACGAGTGCTATTTGCACTGTTTATGGCAAAGGGAGCACAATAGTGACTTTCTTTACCAGAAAACATCCCTTGTTCGTAGGACCAGAAACTGCATGTGATTCAACTCCATTTCGGACTGGGAAACAGACGCTAGCTCAACCTTACAAGAAACACACTCTGCTTTTGAGAAAAGAGCACTCTTCTACTCTACTGTGTTTGCTACATGGCCAGAACAGTGAGCTTGCTCAGAACAAAAGAACTGTGCTTTCTACACACACGGGCTATATCTAGTTCAACTCTGCTTAGGAAACTGACAAGAACAGTAGCTACTCTTCAGTCCAATACACTGTACTAGCTGGGAGCAGACGCGAGTGCTATTTGCCCTGTGTATGGCAATGGGAGCGAAATAGTGACTCTTCTTACCATAAAACAACTCTTGCTCGTAGGACCAGAAACTGCATGGGATTCAACTCCGTTTCTGACTGGGAAACAAACACTAGCTAGCCTTACAAGAAACACACTCTGCTTTTGAGAAAAGAGCACTCTTCTATTCTACTGTGTTTACTATGTTGTCCGAAAATTGAGGTTGCTAAGAACAAAAGAATTGTGCTTCACACACACGGGCCATATCTAGTTCAACTCTGCTTAGGAAACTGACAAGAACAGTAGCTCCTCTTCTGTCGAATACACTGTACTTGCTGGGAACAGACGCGAGTGCTATTTGCACTGTGTATGGCAAAGGGAGCACAATAGTGACTTTCCTTACCAGAAAACATCCCTTGCTCACAGTACCAAAAACTGCAT